>NW_027495178.1:0-287958 GCF_021521415.1 Bidens hawaiensis | reverse complement strand
CTTGACATTTCTTCCTGAATATGAGGGTAAGACTAATGAATTTCTTGTTAACTTCTTTTTACCTAATTCTTTGTTTTATAGATTCGGAAAGACTTTAAATAATAACAAGTCGTTGATCTTTTCCAAATTATTACATATATTTTTATTTCATCTTTTGTTGTGTAATCTTCATCTTATATTAAAGTTTTGGTCTAATAATGTTAAATTATATTTAAATATAATTAACTTATCTTGAGATATCACACACAATTCTAAGAGCATTCACATCAAATACTCTATATTACCAATTATCTCTAAAGTATGAAAATAGTAGATATAGTTTTTCACTTATTTAGCTTTCACATCTTATTTATCATACTTTAAAAAATGTAGTAGAGAGTAATAATAACTTTATATTTAAATAGGGTTACCATCATTCTATATAAAATGAATGTTTGTAAGTAAGATGTAGATAGAAATAGAGAATTAGATGTGATATGTTTATTAAATATAAACAAATTTAAAAGAAAAAAAATGATATTTTTAGTTAAAATTAAAAACGCTCTTTTTCAACATTATACTTGATATGAGAGAGTGAAAAATTAAATCGATAACAATACGTTTATAACCTAGGTCAACCCCCCCCCCCCCCCCCCCCAATTTCCCCAATCACATTTTTAATAATGTTAAAAAAAGAGTTAAGTGCAAAATGACATGTGGTGATATTTTTGCACGATGCACATTTGTGGTCCGCATTTTTTTTTTCATTTGGGTTCGACAGTTAACCCCCATTAATTTTAACCATTAAAATAAGGGGCAAATCTGTCTTTTTGACCTCATGATCGAACCCGGCATAAACACCCCAGGTTCACAAGATGTAACCCTAAATAGCCGTCGAGTTATACAATCTACATTTCATCGTGTTCATATCAAATAACTTGGTTATTCGACTTGTTTATAGACATCGTGACTTTCACGGGTATGAACGGCTCCTTCAACGCTTCAGTTGTTCATTTTTGTTTAGTTAATCGATTGTTCAGTCCGAGTTTGTTAATCATAATTCCTGTATTAATCGTTGCAAATGTGATTATGTTATTGATTTTGTAGCTGCCATGTGGGTCGATGTCTCCTGGACTCACCTCAAGGTGGATTTGGTGGTCCTGGTGAAGACTTGGCCAAACAGGATCTTCATGATCAAGTTTGCTGCAAAAGGACATAATCAAACATAGGGGTGAAGACATGGTGTGTGTGTAATGTGTGTGTGTGCACGTATGTGCGCGTGTGCTAATGTTGTAGAACAAAGGGGTGAAGACTTGGTTTGAACATATCTTCTATTTATATCAAAGCATGTGAGATACTAGGATAGGGACTGGTCACCCGATGGCTTATTTCAGCAACCGTGGGCTCCCAATCCACTTCACATTGGGGTTGCCAACATGAACGTTTTGTATGGTTATTGTCTTAAATTTTGGCTTCTTTAGGTTGACCAAAACATGTGAGAAGTCTTCCCTTTCACTTTTCACTTATCCATACAACACAACTCAAGTATTTTACCCACTTAGTAAAACATAGTTTTTTAACTTCATCCAAATGCTTCGATTCTTGCATTCTAAGAGTTTGTTTGTTCCTTGCATGGTATGAATGAAAGCATACCCAAAATAGAATTAAGTCTTTCAAATAATATTTGAATTTAAAATATTATATATTTAAATAATTGTGTTAAAATATAGTTTTTGTTATAAATATATATTATTGTGGTTATCAATACCAAATATAGATTAAGTTTTTTCTCTAAGTTATCTTCTCCTATATATACATATCATTTTATTGTAAGACACACATATTAATGAAATCTCTATGTTTCTCCCCTACATGTTTTTCTCTTATTGTTTGGCTATTAGGCTTGTTTCACAACACGTTATTAGCACGAATTGCTTTTGGAGTTGGATTGCACATCATAAGGTATGTGCATAGCATTATTGTTTCTTTTCTCAAGCATAAGTTCATATAATTTTGGGTCGTGTTATCGACTTGTTTTGCTCTTCTCTTTGAGTACGTATTAACAACTAGAGCTAAAAGGGCATGTTAATTGATATAATTTTCTTTCATTGATTTCGTTACTGACAAATCAAGTTGTATGGTTATTATTAATGTGATTTAGTATTATTTTTTTAACTATTTTCCACAGGGAAAAATATAAGGCATATATATACGTATCTTATATTAATTGTGTTATATTTATTAGTTTTTCTTTTGAATAAAAAAAACTAGAGATACATATTAACATTATAAAGTTCATATTTAATATAGATTGCATGATTGTTATTTAAAAGTTAGGACATTTTTGTTTAGCGTTTTTATTTCTGGTTATGATATATATGAACAAAAATCATGGGTTTTTGAATATGACTATAATAATCATAATCATATTTGAGTCATTAAATATTTAGCATATAATCAACAGAAACAATGTTCTCATAATCTCATCATATATTGCTTAAATCAATAAATTTTGGGTTTATAATATCAAATCATTGTTATAGTTATAAATAAAATTGATTATGTATGAACATAAGTAATATAAACCCTAAATAAGTTAAAGATCTTATCATTATTTATTTATTTATTATGATATTTCTAGAAGCAATTATATACAGGTTTATATTTTAACTTCATTAAAAAATGTGAATTGCATAAATTTATATATTTTAAGATTTGGTACAACATAGAAAATCTAATGTTTTTATAACAGAATAATATATATAACTGATTATATTAAGAGTACTATTTAACGCTGTCATTCACACAAAAGAAATTAATAATGCATTCGGAAACTTGACATGAAATTTATTTTCTTTATATGGGTAAATTAATCTCTCTTGAAGTATGAGTAATTTTATTATAAAATCAATATGTTCCTTTATTTTAGTTATATAAAAAATCGAAATCTTAGTTTTGGAAACTTTGAGGGTTTACACTAAACAAATGAAAGATAGCTTATATATTATTAAAATATTGAAGATAAAAAAAATCTTGGTGATGTCAAAGTTGTATTTTACGATCCTTACCGTAGGATTTTAAATGTTGGTATATTTTTATTTCAAGAAAGTATTTATTCGGTAATAGATGTTTTTCAAAAAAATTTAGATTTACAAGTCTTGATTAAATATAGATCGGATTATAATGTTATAAAATAAGAACTGATTTACTATTTTATAGTAATTGTAATAAGTTCCATAAAGCTTGCCAAACTAATTGAACATATACATATATGATATAAGTGATTTAGTCACATTATAGTTTCACTTGAATATGTTAATGGTTATAGTTGAATTTCTTAATGGATACATCTGTTTGCTATATATATATATATATATATATATATATATATATATATATATATATATATATATATATATATATATATATATATATATTTTATAACTGCCTTTCTAATAAGATTGATAAATATATTTGTTTATAATTCTGCTATAATGTTACCGTGGTCATATTGAACCAATTTAAGATGCATGATTTTTATAGTGTGTTATATATTAATTTTGTTCTTTATGAAAAATAATATTTTGAAACTTTATAATTGATGATGAAAGAATAAAGGTTAGCATGTGAAAAAAAAATTATTACCATTGAAATTTACTTAAGAGATATAAAAATAAATATCACTTGCTTTATATAATGACATGTTATAACGCCATGTATTGTATATTGATTTTGTGTTTATGGTATGCATTGCATTCTATATGCTATTATTTGTTATATAGATTAGCTAAATCAAAGTTGTGGTTTATATTCTCAGAAACATGATCAAATACATTTTATTCTTAACATGAAAACGGTGGGAACCAATTTGTTGTTATGATTAGGTTTATTTTTATAGGTGTTTGCTGCTATTTTTTGTTCGTATTTGCTAACTTTTGATTATGAGACGTTATAAGCATTTGCTTATTTATATTTTGTTGTTATTATTAGATGTTCTCTTTTGCTGTTATAAGTATTTGCTGGTATATGCTGTTATTATTTTGTTCTTGATTTTGATTCTTTTGTTGTAGTTTTTAGATTCTTTCCTTTGTTATTGTAAGTCATTGTTTATGTAGATTGGTATTGTAGTTGATGTTGTTTCTTATGTTCGCATTTTTAAATAAGTTGGCATTATTTCATACGTACTCATGTTAAGATCAAAATGTACATGAACCTTCCCCAATATTCTCATGAAATACTATAAACACGTTTAACTAATTACAGTGAATATATATAATAATATGACACCTGAAGTGTCATTCTCCCTAAATCTCATTATTAAATATTATAAATTTATCAAAAGAATACATGACTCATTCATGTAATTATTTCTCTACTCATATCATGTGAAGAGAAAATTAATTATTAGGAAACACAAAATTAAGACCATTTTTCATTTGTCAAACTTCAAATATGCTCCTGAAGTAGCATATCATTAAAACGTATAAGGGTTTGAAGTGATTTTGTATCTATGTCCGAGAAAATTATGAATAAACCATGAAAAGTATTTGTTTTGATATCATTCCCAAAAGTGAATGTGAATACGCACTGATTGTTGCGATTATGGACATAATAGAAAGTTTGTAACAATGATTATATTAATAATTAGTATCACTATCGGAATTACAATGTTGGTCATGCTAATAATTAGTAATAATGAGATCGACCACCACATGTGGCAAAAAGATTGATCATATATGAGAACAAAATGTGGAAATACAAAAGTGAAATCACATGATCGTTTGAAACGATAATACAATGTTCTTTCATATTTATAGTCTTGCATTAAAGAAGCATACTACATATACGATCATAAACCAAAAGTTTATGGATCATGATTATCTAATGGCACGACCGGTTAGACCACACCGAATCAATGATGTGAAATATATTAAGGAACCAAATTATTCTTCATAATAATTATACATGTATATTGCTCTCAAGGAAAATCATTTATTTACCAATTGAAGGTGGGCGTGAATCCCTGGATGTTATGGAATTAAGAAAAGGATACGCGTATCCTAACATGATACCATTTGGTGTTTTGAAAATTGATGCATCGTCTAAATGGTTATCAAGATCGCAACTTCATGTTTGCATGATCTATGGCTTAGCTAATAAGAAAGCAAGCATATTATTCCAAATTGGTATATAATATTCATTTTAATAATGAATTTGATTCCCAGGTTAATAATAATAATTGGAATAAGTGTTGAAATTCATAATAGAGTATGTTATTTCATAAATTTTTTTGTTAAAGACGCTTACTTAACGTCTATAATTAGTTGCAAAGGCAATTATCACAAGAACAAAGGTTTATGTTTGTATTTGAGTACATATGATTTTACATGTCTTAAAAACTAATTCACATCAAGCCAAGAAGTTATGATACTTCCTCCCCATTGTAATTGGTTTTGGTCAGTAACCAAGCATTTCTCATCTAATATTTCGTGTTTTATATACTGAAACTAATCCACCACAAGGCACAAAAATGAGGCCACAAAGGAAGTTGAGAATTTATGTTGGTATTAAATATTATCTATGATTATATACTTAAAGCCATTAATGAGATATTTGTTTATAGCTCATTATAGTGAATCAACATTCCCAAACATCAGGGGGAGATATAAAGTAGTTGGAAAACTAATTTAGTTGAAATGAATTATCATTAATCCTCAAACTAAATTATATGAACTAAAAGTTCAAAAGATAATTCATGTATAAAGATTAACGAATCAATTACCAGACGATTCACTGACCTAAAGAGAGTGTCTAACTAAGACACCTATACGAACTGCTAACGCTCCAATAAATGTCCTAGAAGGACAAACGCATATTGATAATAAGTCTATTGCACACGTGTAGCGTGGTAGACTGATCGGTTCCAAGGGTAAAATTTCCTCGAAAATTAGAGCAAGTAATGAAGATGGTCAAGTCGAGGTGCAATAAAAGTTCTCTTGAAAGAGATTAGACATGATGGCTCTTGAAGAACCTTAGGTACCTGAAAACAAAGAGCTTTCAATAATTATATTGTATCATGTCTACAAAGATATATGGAATCAAAATAAAGTCGACGTCGCTATACTTATATATATATATATATGTGTGTATAATTAGTGCTTGAAATGATGATGATGAGGATCAAGATTTTAAATCTGCCTATGAAAAATTATTGGCCAAAGTGGAAAAATGCAAACACGGCAGAGTTGAATTCTCTAAATAATGGAAAGTTTTTGGACCAACAGTCCGTACAACTAAAGTTGTAAAATGTGTTAGATATAAACGGGTCTTGTATGTGAGTTGTGAAAATTCTATCAAGTGATATAAGACAAAATTGGTGACACAAGGATTTTGCAAAGACCCATGATTGATTATGAGGAGACACATTCTCCAATTGTGGAATAAATGATTTTCCAATACCTAAATAGTCTGTAATACAAAGAGAGAATTGATACGCATCTAATATATATTGAGATTCAGATGATTGAAAGTTTACAAGAAAGTCTTTGAATGATTTGAATTATCAAATCATGTAAAGTAAGTTCTCGAGAACACAATGATTGTTGTGTATAGACTCATATTTGAATACGTTATGATTATTGAATATGTTGATCATAAATGGAACTCCTGAAGAGTTTCCTAAGCTAGTTGAATACTTGAAAGGTTAACTAATACATTTTGATGACGGAATTCTTGTGCATCAATAAGCTTACACATAGAATAGAATCTATATATGATGAGTACAATATCTCAATAAACAAAGAAATGGTACAATATTTTTGATATGTGATACAAAATTGATGTGTTAAATGAGCAAGTTTATGCAGCAAAAATCCTAGAAAAGTGAATGCGCATGCATGATTTGTCAAGTTGTAAAGAAGTTCATGATAGATTGGAAAATGCAAAGAGTTATGCTTATTGCGTATGGACTAATATAGTAGGATTGAGTATGGTACAATCAATAATTATTTTGATAAGGAGGGAGATAAGTTGGATGTCATTAGTCATACTTTTATCAAAATTTTACTCTTAAAGGTTCATATAATCACAGTTTACAGTGATGATATACACATCATCGAGAGAAACTGCAGAACTTTTAGAAGGAGAATTTTTGAAATACCTTGACACGATGTGATTATTGCTCGACCAACCGTTTGAATATATGTGTAATTATATGTTTATCAATCTATCAAAGTACATATGAAAATGTTGAGACAATTTACCAAAGACAAGATTCATTCTTTGAGTACGTTAAAGGATGTCCAACAATGCACTCTATATCATTTCCTATCATAATATGAAATATTATGGGTTCCAAAGTATCATAATTAAATGCATATGCACATTAATATTTATTGCTAACTATACAGGATTTCTATATCTTTTATTTATATTTATCGGCATGTGTATAGCTAGGAGACATCATAATGGGTTAAAATATATATTTCAGGTATGAAAGATATGTACTTATATTTTACTAACTCATCAAAACAAGTTTGGTTAGTATTGTCGATGCAGAAAAACACAACAGGGTTATCAATACAGTGGTATATGTTTGCGATATGATGCAATAGAAGTTTTCAAATGAAGATCATGAAACATTATTCAACCTAAGGATTCGCAAGTCAATGGCTGAAGATACAAATGATTGACTACAAAAGTTTTGGACAACTTTCACAGAAGATCAATATTTACCATTTTAAAGGATATATAAATCAGGGGGAGACAATATGCGTTGCACTATTTTTCCCTTAGCTATGGTTTAGTCCCACTGGGTTTTCCTAGCAAGATTTTTAATGAGGCAACATCTCCAAGCGTATTGAGCTGATAACCAATGGGAAGTGTTATAAATATATATTATTGTGGTTATCAATACCAAATATAGATTAAGCTTTTTCTCCAAGTTATCTTCTCCTATATATACATATCATTGTATCTTATTGTAAGACACACATATTAATGAAATCTCCATATTTCTCCCCTACATGTTTATCTCTTATTGTTTGGCTATTAGGCTTGTTTCACTAACAGTTTTATAAACTTTTCTTAAGTTTATAAAAACTTAAACATAATTTGACTAAGTTGATAATTTATCTTTATTGCATTAATTTTGTGATTTCTTTATCAACATGTTGATACAAATATCTTGATTTAACACTTTATAGAGTATCAAGTTTCTAGTCTTGATTAAGTCTTATGTTATTTAATTGTGACTAATGATAATCAATCAAGTGTTAAGAGTTAAGACACATGTATGTGACATATATTTATCAATGATGAATTGTTCTATTTTATGTCACATTATCTTAACGTTAAGGTTGATTAAAGTTTAAACTATTGTTTCACTAACAAAATTTGAATGTTAAAAAGGAATGAATATATTTGATATTTATAATATATGTAAGATAAATATATTTGTTATATATATGTTTATTTTTTTATTTTTATAATAATAATATATCGAGTTTTGAAAATAATATATTGAACTGTAATTTTTAAAACAATCAATTAACAAAGAATATACAAAACTAGGACATTTGATGTGTGAAATATGGCATGACAATGTTGAAAGTATGTTGTCATTCTCCATGCGTCTTAACTAATTCCCCAACCACTACTTAGGAAATATTTCCTCCAACACCATTTTTGCTTTTCTTTTAACATTTTTCATATTAAAATAACTTATCAAAAACGTTTATCCAATACATTTGGCCTATGTGTATCAATGTGTTAAATTAATGAGTTATTTCTCAAATTGTAATGGATCAAGTATCGTGTGATCGACATAAAAGTGTGTGAGCTTGTGATCAAAGAAATTATAATAATAATAAATAAAAATAAGAATTATTATTATAATCGAAGGTTTAACTCTCATTAATGCATTATCTTACCGTCACCACCATCTAACCATTGTCGTCACCACTGCTACTACCACCACCGTCATAAGAAAATTGTTTTGATAAATCTTCTTTATTTTTTAGGATGGAGCATTTTTGTCTTTTGCATTTCATTCCTTCGTTTTTTTCAGTCTACCAAACACAAAGTGATAATACATTTCATTTCATATGTAAGTTAACCAAACAGGAAAATCATATGATAGTTATCTATTTTATTCCTCCGTCCATTCCATGCGTTCATCAATTTCATTGTCTCATACCAACCAATAGTTTTAACATTGCAACGATAGAAACATATAATTACAAAATTTGGAAATATAATAGCTAATTAAGCATAACAAAACACAAACACACACGCTATAGTCGATATATTATAAGTTAGATATATGATTAAATAACTATGAAAGAAGTCAGGTTATGATGAACAGGGAGTACAACAGTACATGGCTACTATCATTTAACATATTGAAAGACCAAGAACTTGCAAGGTAAATAAGACTATAATTAGTTTCTAACGATAAATGATTAAAGTCGGGTTACTCTGGGCAACAACATGGCGAAAAAAGATCCATACACTCATGATCATAAATAATGCTGAGAGACCAAAGCCTACCATTTTCTGTATTGAAAATTGAAAATAAGACTACTTTTATAATTTCTTCACATTATAACAATATGTTGCACTAATTAAACTACTATATTTTTAAAACTAACTGAACCGTTTAAGTTGAAGCAAATCCACACACTTATATAGTTTAAACTTATATGATTCAGGTCACAATCTGAATAACGAGATTTAGTAATTCAGTTAACATTTTAAAATTTAAAATCCCCATGTTAATTGAACCGATCGTATACCTTCTTTTCATTTTGAAATATGCATTGATTCATATATCAATCACCTATATTTCATATTTAAAAATGAAATGAAATAGGTGGGTCTATCCAACTAATAGAAACATTTGCTCTTAGATGAAAGATTTCATGTTTAAATTTGAGTAAGACATAGTTTAATGTTATCAGTGCCGGTTCAACGAATGTGGAGATCTAAATCAAAAAAAGATTTTGGGGCCTTTTCAAAACAATCGTTAAGATAAAAAATGATTATTATAAGTTTTGAACTCATAACCTATACTTTAGTAACAACCAAGTCTACCACCACATCGATACATTACTTTGAATTTACTATACCTATTATAATATATCTATATACAATGAATTTTTTTTTTGAATTTGGAGGCCTTAACTGAATAGGGGCCTAAAGCCCTAACTTGTTTTCGCTGTCTCACGAGCCCCTAAATGTTATTAGTGTAAAATAAAGTAGGAGTAGCATTTCTTATTAAATAAAAATTGTAATGCTATCGAATTGGTTGGTAGATACAAATAGAGGTGCACAAACCGGTTTTTTTTAAAAAACCGGTTCGGTTATTAACCGGACCGGTTTTTTTTTTGCCCGGAAAAAATCCGGTTCGGTTAATAACCGGACCGGTTAATAACCGGTTTTTTGCTGTCAAAACCCTAACCGGTCTAACCGGTTAGGACCGGTTTAGAAACCGGTTAATAAACCGGTTTTTTTATTAACCGGTTTTTTTTTTTTTTTTAAATTTCGCGGTTTCAAATACGAATATTTGTTTTTTATATTTTGTACTTAATGAAGACCATTATTTTTTAACAGTATAAACAAACCGGTAACTACAAGGCAAAACGGTAACTACAAGGCAAAACGGATTGACCGAAGCCATTCTTTGCTTTCGTTGTTAGGGTTCTTTGCTTGGAAGATGAGTATGAGTGTGTGTTGGTGAATGTGTTTTCAACAAACCAAAGATTAGAAACACATAACTTTCATTTATAGTTTTTACATTAAAAATACAAACATTAAATCGTTATCGCATATTCGTAACTCAAAAATACAAAACATTAAATCATTAACACTGAAGAAATCTCTGCCAAGAACTATTGTTCATGATTTAACTCAAAAATACAAACATTAAATCGTGAACTAGCAGATGCTCCTGTTGTTCCCAATCGCAGTTTGTTCATGATTTGCCTCCATGTTTGCTGTTTCTTTAACTAAATTAGAAAAATCCAAATCAACAAGTAAATAAGAGCACATATTAGGAAAAAGAATGCTTAGACACGATTACATGAACAACTTGCTGTTTCTTACTCATGATTTGCCTCCATGTTTGCTGTTTCTTTAACTAATTTTCTTCGCTACCCGATCCTGAGCTATTTCTTAGGTAATCGTCGTACGCGGCTTCTTCATCGGTCATTGGTTGAGTGTGTCCTTCATTGACCTCGTCTTCATACAAGCCCCCAATGCGGCGCATATAGAAGGTGGGAAATTAAAGATCCCCTAATTCGGAACTTGGAAACCACTAAGAATGCCCGCTTCACACGCCTTATTAAGCATGTAAGAAAGGGCTTCCATCACCACAATCAAAAGAAAAGAGACAGCGAGTCGCCCTTTCTCATTCCTTTAAAACATTGAAATTGAAAAGTATGAGCACCCATTAACCAAAACAGAAGAGCTCGCTGAAGATAGAACTCCATATATGATATACCCACTTACACCACATCGAAGGAAACCCCATTTGCTTCATAATAGACCCCAAAAATCCCAAATTCACATTGTCATAAGCTATTTTGAAATCGATTTTCATAAGAAAAGTTTTGATCTTTTTTTTTATTTACCCACGCCAAAATTTCGTTGGCAATCAAAGGCCCGTCGAGACTGAAACCGTCTTTAAGGTAAGCTGATTGGTTTTCAGAAATAACTGAACTTAGAACTTGTTTAAGCCGGTTTGCTAGAACCTTTGACATGACCTTACTAATTACCCTTACCAAACTAATTGGTCAGTACTCGTTAAGATTTGTTCGATATACTAATTAACACCAAACTGCTAAGTCACCAATACCAAACCAACAACAAATCCTTATTTTAGCTTCTTATAGCTTATGACTTATGAGCTTTAAGTTATAAGGTGTTTGGGAAAGTAAGGCTTTGTATATGTATAAGGTATAAGTTACAACTTTATAACTTATAAGTTATGTTTTAAATAAGTTATAAGCAGTGTTGTAAAAATCGCTAGTCGGTAAGAGCGTATGGAGTGGTAATGTGGTATAATTGAGCGTGAGATAACAAAATAATCGCGTATGAAATAAACGTTTAGAGCGTTTGGAGTTGTATAATCGAGTGTGATCTAACCAATACCCAACCTAAACTATATATAGATGTTTGTGGGGGGAAAATGGTAAAAAAAAAAAAACGGTCCAAAAACAAAAAAAACGGGCATTAAACCGGTTTTTTTATAAACCGGTTAACCGGTTTTTCCATAACCGGTTAATAAAAAAACCGGTTTTTCCATTAACCGGTTCGTTAACCGGTTTTGGATCTAGAACTTGTAACCGAAAGACGAACCGGCGGTTTCTAAACCGGTCAAACCGGTTTTTAAAAAACCGGTTTTCGTAAAAACCGGTTTCCGGTTTAAACCGGTAAACTGGTTCCCCAACCGGTTTTTCTGGCCATCTCTAGATACAACCCGATTTGATTTACCGTTATTCAAAGCCATACCTAATGCATTATTGGCATAGATATTTTCTCAAAACCGACAGATTAGACTAAGATACATTTCTTTTCGAAATTTCATATATATTTTTTTTCTATTACCGTTCTTATAAACCTAACAAAGCTAAAAAAAGTTTAAAAATCGAAGCAAAATTTAAAGTTAAAAATATCATATGAACAAAGCAATGTCACATGTTCCTAACAAATATGATAGAGTATATAACAAAATCAACCGAAAGCATAATGATTTAACCGATAAAATAGAAACAAAATAACTGATTAAAACTAGTTACTGACGGTTTATTTTTACTTTTTTCTAAACATGAAATTATGGTTCAGTTTCGGTTATACTTTAATCCAAGACTTACCACTAATCGAAACACACCTAACTTATTTGAATGTTTGTTAGGCTATCCGTAGTGGGGCGAGTTTGAGAGGCGACAAAAAGGTGGAACCCTTACATGCCCTTGATGATGTGGATTGATGATATGGATGAGAGTGAGTGAATAAAGCCTTTAGCTAAAGGCTTAAAAAATGATAGAAAAAAGTGATGTTTGTGAGTGGAGATGAGGGACCCATATGATAATAGTCTCTTGCAACGGAGGTGTTTTGATGTTGGATAGCTTAGGGGGAAAGGGGGTGGTTCCATTTTCCTCACACACCACACCCCGGCACACCACCAACCTCAAATCCATCACATGTGGTGGAATTTACTAGGGGTGGTGGTGTGGTGTTATTATTATTACTGGTTTGACACCGGCTGGAACATCTCGGAGCCCTAGGCGAATACAAGTACGGATCAACGGCATCCGGTGAGTCAACAATAACCGTTGACGTGGCAGCTTCATTCCGGTTAACTGAAAACTGCATCGGAACAAGCTTACCGTCGGAGAACAGCTCGTCGGCGGGAAGCATTACAACCGGATCTTCAAGCCAGAATTCAAATCCGTCAAACTCCGATTCCTCCGGCGGATCTGAAACCGGATCTGAGAGACTTTTGGACGG
Source organism: Bidens hawaiensis (assembly GCF_021521415.1). Classification (NCBI taxonomy): domain Eukaryota; kingdom Viridiplantae; phylum Streptophyta; class Magnoliopsida; order Asterales; family Asteraceae; genus Bidens; species Bidens hawaiensis. Next base: position 274,470 of record NW_027495178.1, on the reverse strand, counting down.
CTTGGTTTTATATTTAGAATTAGAAGCGTCTGATTCATTGCTTATGAGTGAACCAGCTGTAGGAAGAGTATTTTGGTGAGCAGTCCATTAGATTTTCCGGCGATACGGTGATTCTGTTCAAGCAAGCGGAAGCCATAAAGTGGTAAAACCTGAATATATATTATTGAAGTGGAAATTGGGGGTGTGATGGGATTGGGATGAGTATGACTGTGGCTAGGGTTTTCAGGTGGCAGTAGATATTTTTCTCGAAAGCTCCCCCCTCACTTGCGTAATAGCCATCACGCACACCCCCCTCATCACGCGTGATGGGGGACCAGCGACGGTGTGCGTTAGGCCATCACGCGTGATGGAGTCCCCCTCACGCACCAGCCTGCCTCCCCTTATGTGGCCTTGGATAAGTGAGAAGGGCACATGTAAGGGCCACATTGCATTGTGGATGCTCTTACACCCAAAAAACAAACACTACTTTTTGCTGATTGGACGTCACATGATGTAAATCGTCTCGCTTTGTAGCCCTTCACTACACATAGCCTTATGGTATTTGTGTCTCAAAATCCGTTACTTTGAACATAGATTTACGTACAAATACATATTTTTAACCAACTTTTTTCTACCTTAAACATTTAAAGAACCATAATTTCAGTTTTGGTTGTATTTAAGCCTAAAACCTTCCCAACTCATTTTCCTCATTCTTCATCCATGTTATTAATTATTAGAGAAAACGAGATTTACCTACAAACGCCATTTTATCCATTTTCCATTCCTATATTTCATTCCCATAGTTTAAGGGAAAACTAAATCTCTGTATTTTGATATTCACTATTTATTACATTTAATTAAAACAACCAATTTTATAAAAAAAACATAGACATATTAGTTATATTATTGCAAAACAAATAATAATAATAATAGTAATAGTAATAATTATTATTATATTAAAATAATAATAATAATAGGTTTAATATTAAGATATATAGGCATGACAAATGAAATGCGAAAGGCTTTTGAAAACTAGTAATAAATAAATTTAAAGAACCACGATTTTACATTATAAGAATTGTGGTTTACATGCGCAACACATTTGCTATCATATTTTCGAAAATAAGCATGCTGAGCCCTTACGGTTGACCGGTTGTCTGGTGAGACTAGTTTGCGTCTATCCCTCTAACGATGTTATTATATTTCATTAGTAAGTTAACAGAATGTGGGCAATTCCGTCTTTTCACCCGTTCGTGAAAACCATAACCCTTTATATTCCCCGTATTTTATCACCAAATCCCATTTGCGTCCCACCCTCTCTGCATTGCACCTCCCTCTCCGTCATCGCACCTCTATTTCCGACATCATTAACTCCATTGTCCACTCCTTTGTCCACTCCATCCGGGGCCATCTTTGAGGCATGGCATGGTAGTCGACGGCCACAGGCCCGACACCCCGTTAGCCCGAATTTTTTTTTTCAAAAAAAAATTATATGTATTTTTATCAAAAACATGTGTATATTCAATATTTCAACACAATTACATAACCAATAGCTTGGTCTAATGGTAAAAGGGTATGACATCTAACCAAAAGGTTGTGGGTTCTAGTCTTATTTGAGACAATTTTAAGCTTATTTTTATACAAAAGTTTTTTACACAACTTAAATCATAATCAAATAAGCTCATTTATAATTAAATTGTTTAAACCCAACAAAATGTTTCTTTTACTTAAGGCCTAAAAAAAAGTTCGCCTTTGGCCCAATTTTTTTTCGTCTTTTCGGAGCCGACCCCGACTCCATCCTAAGATCTGTCAACGAACAACATATCGTAGCGACATCCACATCCGTTGTAACCTGCATCGTCGACACCGCCTCTATCGTGCCCACCTTTACTGTAGCAACATCCGATTGTAGCAACGCCGTTTTCGTTCATTGCTACCATGAAAATACAAACCTTTACATATAAAATTACTCTTGGTTGATAATGTCATTTGCATTCTTCAATCGATCAGTATAATTAACTTCTCCTAATTAATACTCTTTGTTAATTTAATAATTACAATTGTTTTTGGAATTAGGGTAAATGCCACCCTAACCCGTCTTTCATTGCACTTGAGGTGGCGTCGAAATTCATGAGGATTGATCACTACTAAAAAACTGAAGCTTTTCCGACAAAAAAATAGTCGGTAAATTGTTGGAACCACAGACTAGCGACAAAGTACCGAGTAATAGCATTTGTCGGAAAACTACCAAGAACAAGATTTTTAGATTATTCCCATCATTTAGCGAGAAACTAATCACAAATCAAAATTTATTTAATATGTTTCGTTATTCTTTAAACATAAAAATTTAGTAATCATGATAGTTAATTTGATTTAATTTCCGACAACCTTACGACAAATCTTTTTATTTAAATATAAAACTATTTTTATTGTACAGACGACTTTCCGACAAAAAACTAATTTCTTATTTCCTTTTTGTTTTATTTTTACCGGTGAATTTACGACAAATGTTAATTTTAAATTATTATTTTTCTCTGACAAAACTCCGACAAACATGAAATAAAAAAACAAAAATCTAAATTATTTGTTCATAAAATTTATAAAAAGCCAAAATTCCAAAAAACACGAAACATGATTTTAATTAAGCAAACCTTTTGTAACAACCTATTAACCTAACAAAATAACATATGTTTTAACTTGTCAAAATACCACACAAAATAACATATGTTTAACATGTCAAGACCAAACAGACAAAAATCTACTAAATACTCATCGACAAACTTTTTCATAATTTCGTCAAATTGTTTTTGTAGTTTCTCGCGTTCAGCCCGCTCTTTTTCCAAGTCTCTTTCCATTTGACTTTGTAGCTTCTTGCGTTAAACACTTCGGCCAGCTCTTTTTCCACGTCTCTTTCCATGTGTTTCAAGCGGTTTTCCAAGTTTCTTTGAGCCTCTTGTTCTTGTTCGAACTTGACTCAAACATCTTTAACCTATAGGTTGTTAAAAGATATATAACTAATACATGATACATATTAATTCACAAACTGTAATGCTAAAAATATGCTAACGGGTCATTTTAAAACATGATCATACTGTCATGCTAATCAAAAGCTAGCGGAATCACCCAATTTGGAGATTCATGCATTGACTAGTTCAAAGAAATATGGAAGTCAACCTATCGTGGTATCCGAGCAAGTTGACTAAAGTTCAAAACAACTAAGTGATGCACATTAATATGCCTTATAGCATAGACACCAAGTGCAAATACTATTAGATGGAAGTTCTACTGTTCTTTTAAATTACTTTTTTTGCTCTTCATAAATAAAAAATAAAATTTAACAAAAACAAATAACTGCATAAGTTAAACTAAACAAAACAATTTATTATCTATATGTGAATTTGGTATTGTGAAAAAAAAGGAGTAAAGGACAATGGTGGACATGATTTAAACAACAAATTACAATGACGCCCCTATCGAATTTAAACAGCATAACAATGGTGTCTCAAATTACACTATAGTTTTCCAAAAATGCGTTACCTTACTTCTTACACTAGGAAAACAAGTACCATATGAATAATATAGGTGGAGGCCAAACCTACACTTTACCGGCTACAAACTGAGATCATGTTCATTTGACCTTTAATGTAAACAAAAAGAATTCACATACCTAATAAATATGAAAACAACCCTAAAATACCTAAACTTCAAAAAATATATGTGCTTGACTTAATAATAATAATAATAACATCATGAATGATACCTCCTTCTACTGTCGAGCATCCTCAATAACATGATTGTCCGCCATGGCTTTCTTTTTTGTTTCTTCTCTTAGTTCATTCATCTTAGCGGGATAATGATCCATAAAAACATTAACAAAACCCTAAAAAATGTAGCGGTCATCTCGTGGATCCCATATCCACCATGTCCGTAAAAAATGTATAATAAATAAATTAAAATAAATAATCAAAACGTATACATATAATTTACTGATATATACCCGAAAGATACTAAACGTCTCCTTTAAGACATTGTGTGGGATCATTCTGAATGTGATCCAATCTCCATCAAGTTTTTGATCTAGTAATACACAAGCACACCGATGAACACGTCCAGATCCAAACCTATAGCATTAAAATAAACAATAATTATAATCAATGCAAATAAAAGCGTTGAAATAAAAAAAAAACATACTTTCTTCCCACGCGTGCGATCCACCTATCACCACCATCATCCTTACCGCTAGCACCCTTACCACTACCATCATTCTCACCATCATCATCATCCAGATGACTACCATTTTCCTTATCATATTCGTCCTCATCCATATACATATACATACCTACCTAACAACAAATATATACAAATAAAACAAGTTAACCATATCTATTAGGGGTGTTCACGGTCTGTTTTTGACGGTTCTTAAGTCAAACCGTTGATAACGATTTTTTGTTTATAAAAAAATCGAAACCAAACCGTTAAATATTAAAACCGAACCAACCCAAACCATTACGAACGCTTTGGTTCTAGTTCGGTTTCACAGTTTTTCAAATTTGTAGTTTGATTCTGGTTATAACTTAAACATGCTATCTTTTTATTTGAACTGAAATTTGTAGTTTGCTTCAAATTTGTCAACTAACTGCCATAACATTACATCTATCTTTTTATTTGAATCAAACAACTAAGAAAACAATAGTAGTGTAATGACTGTAATGTATAAGGAGTAAAAACTCAGTTAAGGATTACATTTATGTACTATAATAGACATAAAAAGCTAAAATAGATATTCTCAAATTTTATCACAGTACATTCCAAATAAACTACTAGCCTTAGATTTCTTTTAGTTAAGCCCATTATAAACAACAAACAACTAAATATAAAAATTAAAATATATATTGTCAAATCTAAAGGCCTGGCCTGGTTTTATGCTGCTGGTTTCCAGTATAAACCATAAACCAAACCGTTTGTCACAGCTTAAAAAATCCAAAACTGGCAGACGGAAAGTTAAACAAAAAAACCGAGCGCGAAAACAAACAGATGTCTGGTTTGACTGACCACCCCCTACTTCATTACAATAATGGATTTTATATTAAAAGCTAGCTGTGCACTATCTTACTCCCAAGAACAGATGAAGCCAACATATTTTTCATTTATTAACTTCTGCAAAATGTTTGGCATAATCAATCTTTTTAACTTGTTCTAGAAAAAAAGAGGCACAAAATCAGTCGCGTATCCTAAATATGTTCCTATAGCATTCAACCTTAAAACACATATCCACAAGAGAACTTAGAAATCTGCTTATTAACATATAATTCGGTTACTTGATGAATACAAAATCAAGAAATTACCTTGAAAAGGATCCGGCCAAAGATAGGAATAGGTGATGAGAAGCGATGGCAAAAAGGTTCTATGAAGTGAAGAGGATTTTACTCTTTTAGGGATTGAGAAGGGCCAAGGGTTTTAATTTGGAGGAAAAGGTTAGCGCCATCAGATTTTTAGCTGAAATATGCTCCGATTGCTTTCCGACAAAAAAATATATTAAATAATAGAAAGCCCATTGATATCAATTAAATAAATATATTATTAAATATCTTAATTTGTTTAGTATACAATTCTTTTTAATTATAAATAATAACTTTTTTAAAAAAATCTACTATTTTTTATTATATCCCTTTTTTTATAAGCTTTCATATCAGATATTTGGTGAGATTAATTATAATTTAAAGAGATATTATAATTCGTTTTAAGGTTATTTGTGTTTAATGAGTCTTATACCCGTAAATTCAGGTCATATGCATGAGAAAACTCAATTTACAAATAAAGCAATATGGTGGATTGATAGAATCTAGGAAGCAACCAGATAGCTTTTAAAAGTTTATTTATTCATATTTAAGATATATATATATATATATATATATATATATATATATATTAAATAAATAAATAAGTTAAATGCTTATCAAGTAAGTAACCTAAAGGGTTAAAGCCTAAGTCTCAACCGAGATGGTGATTTAATCTGAACTTCACGAGCTTAACCTGATTCAACATGCAAAACCGAACATTGTGAGCTTGTTACGAGAAAGAAAAGATGGAGGTGCCTTCTCGTAACCACCCTGGGCGTGTCAATCAGTATTTGCTATTAGAGAGTAATAACAAGTGAGAGTGAGAGAGTCGAGTCTTTAAATTATTGGTCAAAGTGTAGTATTTATAACTATGGAGGTAGGGTACCAAAAAGGCCCAAATACCCTTAAGGAATACCCGCGAGTCAATCAGAAGTCCCTCATAAGGCACCCACGGGACATATAAACCATCCGCATAATCATCTGAGGAAGAAACACCCTCATAGCACATGCGGAAGCATCATAGCACCCTCAAAAGTCATCCGCGAGAAGGAATATCTTTCCGCGTAAATAACCACGAGGTAATGCTCCGGGACAGCTGTCAATAACCAATTACCTTCTAGAAGATTTCCCAAGATGCTTTCTTGGGCAATACGTGATCCTTCGGCCAATCAGCCAGTAACACGTGGCAAGGTCGTTATAACCGTGCACATGGCCAATATTACCCCGTTAACCAATGATAGAGAGTAAGCTAAACCTATCATATAAGGACACACGTCCAGACGGTTATGCAGGCATCTTCTTAAGGGACAGCTGGCCCAATCACCTTCTCACACCATTCGGCTATAAATACCCTCTCAATCATTATGAGGTATTCATTCCCTCCCACTGTACTTTCTCAATTTACTTAAGTGTTTATCTTCTACAGAACAGTACTTATTCTCACGCTGGAGGGTGGTTACGGGAAGACCCCCCCCCCCTCTTGTCCATCCCGTAACGAGCTCACGGTGTCTGTTTTGCAGGTCTTCGTCCATGGACTTTGGGCAATTGGGTTCATATCGTATTGGCAGTTAACCGTATCCTACCATGTTGACTCATCGAATCTAGGATACGGTTTGTGCTTTGCTTGGGCTCGCAGATGGATTTAGGACCGTATATCTACACATACACACACTAACACATGTACCTAGACTAACGAATACACACACTCATTCATATACATACACTGACAGATACATACATACATACATACATACATACATACATGGATTCATAGTTGAAGAAGGGTAGGCCAATGCCCACCATCAAGTTTTAGTTTGTAGTGTAAATGTGTAATCAAATTAAAGCCCATTTATTTGTTTTGTTAATTGTTACTTTTGATCGTGCCATGATTAATCACCTTTTGCCTCCCACACACTGTTGTATTGTGCTCCTGCACAAAAAAATTTATGCATTCACCTCATACATACACAACCACACTAACCCATACACATTTACACTGCCACGCACCACCCACAAGTTTATACGTATACATATACTAATACCTATATATATATGCACACTCTTAATATGCATATACCCATGCACATCCATACACTAACACATAAGCATACATGTCATATACACATAAACTACTAGCACATATGCATACCCACACCAACAACTTAATAAATAAGAATATATATATTTTTTTAATATTAGTCGGAAACTTATAGGAAAACTTATAGAAGTTTCTACAACTTTCCGACAAAGCTTTGAAACATTATGATATTTCTAATTTCACTAAATAGATTAGTAAATAAATGAAAAATTGGTCGGTAAATTGTCGGAATCCTTTGAATACTAGCGACAAAATTCCGACAAATTTCTTTTTGTTGAAAATTTCTCGAAAGATTGTTGGAAATGTAAGTCTTTTTTATTTTGTCGGAAAAACGTTTATAATTTGTGGGAAATTGCATTTATCGGTATTTTGTCGGAATTATTTTGTAGGAAAGTTCCCCCTTTTCTAGTAGTGGATATCCGGTTTGAACAATGACACATTAAAGATTGGATCGAGTACATTGGTAAATAGGATTGAGTAGGTGGTGTAGAAGTTTTGTATTGGATTGATGCGTAACGATGTAGTTGATCAAGGTTTTTTTAGTTGAGCATGGGTTTTTGATGATGAAGATTCTTCTTTGATCAAGGTTTTTTCTTGATAAATTTCATGGTTTGTTTTATATCAAGTTTGTATGCAGTAATAGTAAGCGTTGTTTGTAATGATTGTGAATGATTTTATTATTATTATTAGTTAATGTAATTATTGTGCATAAGGATTGGAATTTGGTTGAATGTTATTACTCTCTGCAATACACAAGGACGCAAATAGGAAATCAAAAAAGGATGTAAGTAATATAATTTGTTTCTAAACGAAAAACAAACATAAGGATGCAAACTCATACTGTGCGCTAGATGGGCTATTCTCATTCTTGAAAATAAGGTCGCAAGTGTAGGATGCAAACTACACGGGTGCAAAGCACATGTACACAATTGGGAAATCAAAAAAAGGTTATAAAGTTAGTTCATTGTTTTTTAAACAAGAAAACAAACATAAGGTTGCAAACTAATCCTTTGCAACAAACACCGGGGCTCAGTATTCTCATTTCGCAAAATAAGGTCATAAGTACGTCCTGCCCGTAAACCATGGGGAACAAACTACAATATTTACTCATCTAATAATATAATATCACGCGTTACAAAATTTCAAATATGTTGTTGTGTTGTGTTGTGTTTATTTTTATATATGTTTTGATAAGATATTTGTTATTGCATCAATTTATATTTTCCTTATAGTAAAGAATTATGCTGATATTATCTGAACAATAATCTATAGAGTATTTTCTTGGTATCATAAGCTATATCAAGTGTCGGAACTGTGATGAAATGAAACTGATACCGTCTAAATAACATCGATATTGATGCCGGTATCCGTTTTATGTCGAATACCACTATAATAAATCAAACCTCAAACTGAACTGATATTGACTGAAACTTGTCGGGCATTGCAGGAAATACACTAGTTTATTATATAAATGTCGGTTTTTAATAATCTCAACTATGCCCTATTGACAAATAACAATCTCAACTTCACACTTGGCTGATGGTAGTCCCAACTAAAGGTGTATTATTTTTTCCAACGGTCCGCGACTAACAGATGGTTAACTCCGTTTGTTTGTTGCTTACGTGACATGCCAGCAGACCATTGGAAAAAATACACATGTAGTTGAGACTGTTATTTGCAGTAACATATAGTCGGGATTATTTAAACCAACTTTCTTAAAAGGAAACTAGTGATTATTGCCATGTAATCCTGCTACATAGATGTTTATAAACAACTAGGCGTGCCACGTAAGCATTAGACTATCGGATGGTTAACTTCGTTAGTTGGAGACCGTTCGTAAAATGTACACATTTAGTTAGGAATACCATTAGCTAAGGGTATAGTTAAAAACATTATTTATTAATAGAGCATAGTTTAAATTATTTAAAATTAGTTTTTATAATAACAATGTTTTTGGGTTAAGTACTTTTAGTACGTATTATTGTACGATAGATTGGTGGAAATAGGTGGTTTAAATTCATTGACCCTTGCCCTTGACCAAGAACGAATCACTTGTCGGCTGTTACTTATGACGCTTTCCTATAAATACCTCTACCTCCCCTCATCAAACAACACACACTCACAAACATGACAACACACATTGATACTCTCTGGTTTTTTGCACTTGCCTCCAAATTTAAATGCACTTCCATTAACTTCTTTCTCTTTCTCACACTTCTCGCTATAATCTATTTAATTAACTCTTTATTTCAATGGACTCACCCTGGTGGCCCGGCCTGGTCCAAACTCAAATCCACCATCCCGGGTCTCAGAGGCTACCCTATCATCGGCAGCATGCAACTCATGTCAGGTCTCGCCCACCGCAAAATCGCCGTCGCCGCAAACTTTTGCGGCGCACAGCGATTAATGGCGTTTAGTCTAGGCGAGACACGTGTTATTGTCACGTGCAACCCTGACGTCGCCAAGGATATTGTTAACAGCTCGGTTTTCGCTGACCGTCCTGTTAAGGAGTCCGCGTATCGTTTGATGTTTAACCGAGCCATCGGGTTCGCCCCCTATGGGGTTTATTGGCGTACGTTACGACGTATGGCCTCGACACATCTTTTTTGTCCGAAACAAATTAAAGTTTCGGAAGGACAAAGGATGGAACTCGGGTTTCAAATATTGGAGATGTTTAAAGACCAATATAGCCTATCCGGTTCGGTTCGTGTTCGGGACGTGTTGAAGCAAGCTTCCTTGAGTAACATGATGTGGTCCGTTTTCGGACTAAAGTACCGAGTTGACTCGGACGACGTTGACTCGGTTGAGTTGAGGAAACTTGTGGATGAAGGTTATGAGCTATTGGGTGTACTTAACTGGACTGACCATCTACCATGGTTGACTGACTTTGACCCACAAGGGGTCCGTTCCAGGTGTGGTAAACTTGTGCCTAAAGTTAACCGGTTTGTGAAACGGATTATTGACGAACATAGAGATCAACCGTTAAAAGTTAACGGTGACTTCACGGACGTGTTGCTTTCACTTGAAGGGTCCGATAAGTTATCTGAACCGGACATGATCGCTGTCCTTTGGGTAAGCATGATAATACTATTATAAATAATAATATAATTAATTTAAATCTTGTTATAAATAATATTAGAAAATAGAAATAATAAGATAATAATGAGTTTTAACCAATTAGATTAATTAATTGTATATCTAAACATTTATATATCTAAACATTTGTTCTAATACTTTATTAAATTTATTAAATAATAAGAAACTTTTAATTATATATTTATCTTAAAATATAATTAAATTTTTTATGTTATCATTATTTACTATTTATTTCTTTTTTTAACTTGCGGCTGATGACATCACACATACGAATTTTCATAAATTAGTTTTTCACGGCCGATGACATCACACATACAAATTTTTATTTTTTTAACGACCAATAAATATAATAAAAAACAATAGCATGAAGCTAGCAAATCCAAGAACATACGCTAATTCATCAAGAACATCAAAAAACAAACAGAGACTGAAGAAACATGAAATGAATCTGACCTGATCCAAGACGATGTTCCTCGGTGTTCGAGATAAACGAACCACAACTTCATCTTCTTCTCAGGTAGCTTGAGATCTGCAATGGCTTTTTTGAGGGTGTGGAGGTGACTGCTAAGAAATATCGAGAATCTCTTGTTTACAGACACAAAAATGGTTATGGTGGTGGCTCTTATTAAGAACAACAACCCTTAATAAGGAGGTGGAGACCTCCTTATATAGGGAGCCTCATGGCCATCATCATGGTACCCTAATGGGCCTAGCCCAGTTAGGGTTACCTCCACAAAACCCCCTCAGCCCAATAATATTGTATTAGTCAATATAATAACATAAGCCAAACATAATAAATTAAGGTCGTAAGCCGGGTTTAGTACCATACCCCTACAAGCCCCCCAAGTCCAGTGTTGCTCCTAGGCGTGCAAGCGTTTAGGTGGAGCGCTGGACTTCATAAGGTGTGTTAGGATATGAGGCGGTTTTTTCCCCTTTCTTCGGCCTTGTCTTTATTGTCTTTGAGTTTTGAGAGGTTTTCTCCATGATGGTGACATGTTGTGATCCTTATGACAATAATGGTGCACTGGCATGAATAAGATATAGCACGCATCATAACAATAGTGGTGCGGGGCCTGATAAAAGATAGAGTGCGCATCTCAATAATAATGTAATGCAACTTGCGCGCGAGGCAGCTTACGAGCTATAAAAATAATGAAGCTTGCGCGCGAGGCGACTTACGAGCTATAAAAATAATGAAGCTTGCGCGCGAGGCGACTTACGAGCTATAAAAATAATGAAGCTTGCGCGCGAGGCGACTTACGAGCTATAAAATAATGAAGCATGCGCGAGTTGCGGCTTATGAGCTATAATATGATGATAATGACTGGCCCACAAGGGCCTCTTCTACGCGGGATGACTATCCCGGCTTGTCTTCAAAATAATAATGGAGGCACAAACGGCCAGATAATAATAATAATGTCATAGGTGCTTGTGCGACTCGTAGCCGAATCTGCAAAAACATATCAACTAAAAGTGGATGTATTACAAGGTTCTCATCCTTGGGCAAATTATGAGGTGTGCCCAACCTACGTTGGCGCGTGGCCGTTCGGGATATTATTAGGCTCCCGACCTTTATGTTTGGCGCGTGGCCATGTGGGATATTATTAGGCTCCCGACCTTTATGTTTGGCGCGTGGCCATATGGGTTTATAAGGATTCCCAACCTTTAAGTGTGGCGCGTAGCCGTTTGGGATATTATTAGGCTCCCGACCTTTATGTTTGGCGCGTGGCCATATGGGTTTATAAGGATTCCCAACCTTTAAGTGTGGCGCGTAGCCGTTTGGGATATTAGACTCCCGACCTTTATGTTTGGCGCGTGGCCGCCGATGCTGGAGCTTTCATGAGGTTGCAGAGGCGACTTACGTTGTTTTGATCCACTGACTTGCATTAGTGACCTGCGAATGTTCATAGGTGACCCGCGGCGTTCATAATGATCCGCGGTGATCGGTGTTCGTCTGAGTGTTGATCTGATGTGCGCGCATGCATGGAGGCGGAGTGGTGACCCAAGGTCGCGTATGCATGGCGGCGGAGTGGTGATCCGCGGGCGCATGCATAGCGGCTGAAAGTTTAGCGCGCATGCATGGCGGAGAGTTGAGCGCGCATGCATGGCGGAGAGTTGAGCGCGCATGCATGGCGGAGAGTTGAGCGCGCATGCATGGCGAAGAGTTGAGCGCGCATTCATGGCGAAGGGTTTAGCGCGTATGTGCTTTGCCTTAGTTGTGCTTAGGTATTTTTATGGTCCAGCTGCGCAATACGTAGGATGGATGCTGTGAGTAATTTGAGCTAAGGCTCATATTATTGGGCTAAGGCCCTAACGTTTTAGAGTTAAAACTCGTTTAACGCGTCTGAGCTTGAAGCTCGTGCATGTATGTTTTACTTCGTTTTATTTTTAGTTTGATGTCAATATAATGTCGTCATATTGCTCAAAATTAATAAAGGGAATTGTGAAACATGTATGCAAAAGGTAATATAATGCATGTTAAGAAAAAATAGAGCGTATCATTATTCATAATGGCTTAAAAAGCCTTGATTACGAACTTGACAACTTTTACATGAGACATTTTCTAAGTTGTGCTGCGTTCCATGTGCGCGGGATCTTCCATAGGTGGTGGAATGTTGATCCGCGGCTGTGCGCATGCATAGCGGCGGAGTGGTGACTTGCGGGCGCGCATGCATCGCGGCGAAGTCTTGATCCTCAGCAGTGCGCATGCATGGAGGCAGAGACTTGATCTCTGGTGGCGTGCATGCATGGCAATAGTCTTAACCCTCGGCACTGCGCATGCATGGCGGCGGAGAGAGGACCCGCCGGCGCGCATGCATGGTGGCACGCAAGTGTTGACCCGCGGTAAGTGACCCTCGGCCCTGCGCATGCATGGCGTCGAGGTGTTCCTCCGATGCGGCGCAAGCATGGCCGGGAGAGTTTGTCCGCAGCGCACTTGTATGGCGTCGGAGTGTTGATCTGCGGCGCGCGCATGAATGGAGGCGGAGTCTTCTGCGCAAAACCAAAGGCATGGAGTCGTCCTCCAACCCACATGTTGTCTTCTGGAAGGTTGTCTAACGAGTACAATCATGGTTGTCCTTATCCTGATTTGGATTAGACTATTGTCTCATTTGTTGTGTTGTCCTTTATGCGTTATCCCGGGGATGCGCAAGGTCTTCTCTTTATTCTCACGCGCAGATGTTTCATGCGCAGATGTGATATGCGTGAGCATGTGATATGCGTAAGCATATGTAATATGCGTGAGCATGTGATATGCGCCACGCGCAGATGTGATATGCGTGAGCATATGTGATGCGTGAGCATATGTGATATGCGCCACGCGCATAGGTTTTGGCTTTGTGTCTTCATGACATCCAGATTTCAAGCCTCTTGTCTATATCTTGTGGGTTGACCTGCCCCGCTCGATGTTAAGGCGGGTGCATACCCCTTCAAGCCCCCCAGTCTAATGTCTTGTCTCGCGCGAGCGAGGTAAGATATATATTAGATTTAATAGTTTGGATCTACAAATTGAAAGTTAGATCTGTAATTTTCAGTTTTTGGATCGTGTAAAAATTCCTCCTCGAAGATAGATCTGAAGCTTGAAGTGGGGAGAATTTAAAACCATCACAGATCCGGAGGCTTGACCGTCCGAATCAGGTAGTTTCTTTTTTGGATCTACAAATCTTTTTCAGCTTCATTTTTGCACAGATCTGGAAGCATCTTTTAGATCTATGGATCTTTATGAGCTTTAATAGAACAAATCTTGAAGCATCTTTCTGTAAACTTTCAGATCTGGATTTTTCTTGGGAGAAAAAAGAATCACAGATCTGATATAATGGATGAACAGATCTGAGAACCGAGACGAAAATTGAAGGGTAGCTCGTTGCCTGTCCCACGGATGGCGCCAATGAAGAAACATGAAATGAATCTGACCTGATCCAAGACGATGTTCCTCGGTGTTCGAAATAAACGAACCACAACTTCATCTTCTTCTCAGATAGCTTGAGATCTGCAATGGCTTTTTTGGGGGTATGGAGGTGACTGCTAAGAAATCTCGAGGATCTCTTGTTTACAGAAACAAAAATGGTTATGGTGGTGGCTCTTATTGAGAACAACAACCCTTAATAAGGAGGTGGAGACCTCCTTATATAGGGAGCCTCATGGCCACCATCATGGTACCCTAATGGGCCTAGCCCAGTTAGGGTTACCTCCACAAAACCCCCTCAGCCCAATAATATTGTATTAGTCCATATAATAAAATAAGCCAAACATAATAAATTAAGGTCGTAAGCCAGGTTTAGTACCATACCCCTACAAGAACATCAAGAACATCAAAAAACAAACAGAGACAAACGCAAACAAAAGCTATTCGACATACAAATCTTTATAAAATTAAAAACTGTTGGTATAAAATATATTGGATTTAATCAACCTGTGTAGTACCTAAGCTTTTGATTGTTATTTAAAATGTAACAAATTTAAAAACAATTGTAATAAGGAACAATATATCCTCAAATATATTCCAAGAAACTACAAAGAAGGCCTTTTATAGTTTTATGAAAAACTAGTAAGATCCAAAACATGACCATCACACTACCACTTGCCATATTTAGTAACTTTAATAATAATTAATAATAATGAAAATAAATAATTGTTTTGACAGGAAATGATATTTAGAGGAACAGACACAGTAGCCGTGCTAATTGAGTGGATTCTAGCAAGGTTGGTGCTACATGTCGATGTTCAAGCAAAAATCCAAGATGAGCTCGACCGAGTTGTCGGGAGGTCATGTGCGGTGACCGAAGTTGACATCACTAGTTTGGTGTATCTACCTGCGGTTGTGAAAGAAGTACTCCGTCTGCACCCACCGGGCCCACTCCTTTCGTGGGCTCGTCTGGCCATCACAGACACAGTCATTGATGGTCATAGAGTACCAGCAGGGACAACTGCGATGGTCAACATGTGGGCCATATGTAGGGACTCTGAAATATGGAAGGAGCCGCTAGAGTTTAGGCCAGAAAGGTTTTTGAATGAGACGGAAGGGTTAATGGATATGTCGGTTATGGGATCAGATATGAGATTGGCCCCGTTCGGGTCGGGGCGAAGGAGTTGCCCCGGGAAGAGCCTTGGGCTAACGACCGTTAGTTTTTGGTTGGCATCATTGTTACATGAGTTTGAGTTTGGGATGTGTGATGGGTACGACGTTGACTTTTCAGAGGTACTGAAGTTGTCGTGTGAGATGTCGGCCCCACTTCATGTTACTTTGCGATCAAGATCAAGACCAACCGCCACTTGAAGGTTTAAAAATGCATAATAAAACTAAGTTATGCAATTTGTGTGTTTATTATATGTTTTTATAATTATAAGGGTTTCTTTAAATGTATGTATAAGTAAGTTTGTTGTATTAATTATGGATGCTTATATTACTCTTTGGGAAATAATTACATGATGCAAATCTATGTAAGTTTGATTAAGCAAGTCTAAATGAAAACAAATGTGTAATGAATATTTAATTATTTATTAAATGTTTAAAGACTAAATCAATGTATGTGTATGATTAGAAGTGGTTGATAAAATTTATTAAAATAATTAAATCAACTGTATTGATTAATAATATTTATGTTTGTTGAATAACTAAATAGAAGAAAGAATTACTATAAAAGAAAGATAATGAAGAGAGTAAACTAATATAACTATAATACATTAATAACTATCTTCATATAGGTTATTGACTAACAAGCAAACATGAAATTAAATGATAAATCAAATAATGAGAACTATAATGATAGGGGGGGGGGGGATTATTATTTGTCGCCGGCCAACCTTTGAGGATTATTATTATCATCATCATCATCATCATCATCATCATCATCATCATATTGTGTTGTGTGTGGCGCGCGCGCACACACACCAAAATTTAGGTCACTAGCTGTGTCACACCCCGAAAACCTTAACTTAACACAGCGGAAGTCTTAACTTTAATTCATTCGGGTTATGACAGACGCCGATAGTCAACAATAATAACCATTTAATAATAAAAGCATCATCTTTTATTATAAGAAACATTTTACAACATCAGAGTTTATTACACGTGCTGATGCACGGTTTACAACACATCACTTTTGTTCAAACACCCCACGCTCTCGTTTCCATACCATCTCGAAACCTTCACTTTCCTGCAAAGCATATTTAAATAATATTTGGGTCAACACGAATGTTGGTGAGTTATTCCTGAGAAGAGAAACTTATTATATAAATATAAACAATTTATATATAAACAACACATGAATATAATGGTGTACGGCCATTATACTCCCAATTAAAGACCGATCAAACACGGTACAACACAATAACGAAACCCGCATTTTACCTTTAAGCACAAAAAGCGTTAGTTGTAGACTAGCTACGAATACAACGCGTGTATGACTACCAATTTGATAACTCGAAACGTACCATACTCGAAATATTCCCACTTTTAACCCAACGCGAATGGAAGTGGGGGGCGTCACCCCGATAGATCTACCAACATTTCTGTGCCCTCAATTAGATTAACAGTTATTTAACCAAATTGATTCATCCCACAATAACGACAATTTGTAGTATAATGCGTTTTCAAAACATATATATATAAATACGAATATAAATATACAATATGCTTTTCGGAGGAAGAACTCACCTTTGATTTCAGTGTTCGAATAAACTCTCGTTCCTATATTAGTACATGTTTGTTAATTTTAGGTTTGACTAAAATATATACAAACATATAACACATAAAGTTTACTATTTTATAATCTTATAAAAAAATATAAACAAGTAATAATCAACTAATAATTGTTTTATTTAATAATTTAATTTAATTATTAAAATTTATAAAATTTTTTACCTTTAGTTGCTGGAGTGTTTTGGAAAAATTCAAGTTATCATTTTATTTAAAATTTTGACTCTATTATAATCGGTTTTGTCGGTTTTGCCGGTTTCGTCGGTTTTGAGCTTAAAAACGAACCGGTTGCCCTTTTTACGAAACTTTTAGTTTTAAATTATCTAAAACACTTTTTATATGGTTTTTAGTCAAGTTTTATTGGTTTTTCAATAAAAATGTTTTGTTTTTTATTTTATTGCCAATTTCTTAAAAATGCCAATTTTTAACGTTTTCGTGTCGGTTTTCGCGACACGAACTGTGTTGGTTTAAGTTTTGCTATTATTGACTTTTCTTATATTTTAACTTATGTTAAATACAAGAATATTATGACTTTAGGAGCTGTTTTAACTCAGTTCCAAAAACTCATGTCGGTTCACCTTAAAAGTCGAACTTTCCGATCGTTAAAGTCACCGACAAGCTATTTAAGTCACAATGTCAAAACCAAACCATTTGGTACAGCAATTATACATATAATAACAAATAATATATCATCATATACATGTTTGATCATCTAGCATCAAATATGCACATAAAACAAATTTTTAACTACACATGTTCAAGCCTTAGCTTAAGTTTTCTATTATACAATATACATGTTATTTCTTCAATCTCTACAAGGTGTTTATGTACCAAAATTTCCAGATCTTACTAATCCATAGTAACATCTTATTTCATCCCATTATTATCCTTTTACAAACACATTCTTGATTTCTTTAACAACAAAGTTTCTATTACTAGTAAGTAGCAATTTTTAATAACCTTATTATCATACTAACAATCTTTACAATAGAGTTTACTAAAGTAATCCTAACCACAAGTCTTTAATCATCCACACAAGATTATGTTCACTTATCAAATCATTTTGCAAAACATCTTGTACAATTTACAAAGTTTCCTTTATTAGTAAGTTTAACACCAACTCTTGTTTATCTAAGTTATTATGTTTCATGCATCCTAGGACTTCTAGTAGATTTCATTCATTTCCATATGTCCCATTCAATCACTTAGTTTGTCATTTTCAATCCATATAAAATCAATACAAGTCAAGTATGAGCTTTATGATCAAAAGTCAAATTTTGTATTACTTGCATGTGTAAGTGACTTTCCAACAAAGTCAAATCTCTACACTTTTGTCAACCCTTTTCCAAGATTCTTTCAAAACCATTATTATTATTACTTACAACTTTTTCAAGTAATCAAGTATGTGGGTTTTAAAAATTATCATTCTTCTTTAACCATTTAACCATTACAACTTCAATCCAATACCAAAATCAAAACCCATGGTTCTAATGGGTGTTTTTACCCATAATCCATTTCCAATCTTTTGACCATTTACACATTTACTTCCATTATTAAAACAATACATAAACTCATTTGTTAAACAAACTCAAGTAACATCCATATGGACAATCTATACAAGCTAAAATGCAACCATAACAAGTCCTATAATCAACAAAACCCATCTTACACATCCCTATGTAAACTCACGGCCACATACATACATGCATATATCCATATCATACTTGCATGTATACTACCAAACATACTAAAATCAAGCCTTAAACATCAAATAACAACCAATATACACAAATCTTTGAAGTGGGTTACCTTGGGTTTCGGATTTGGTGCCTATGGAGGTGATAATGTGACCTTGGGTTGGCTATAATCCTTCCTTTGGCTTCCTACTTCTTGTATTTAAACCTCCACCAAATACCTCCTAATCAATTGTTGTGTGTGTAAAAGTTTGAAAATGTGAGATGGTAGGGAGGTGATGGGGTGGCCGATTATATGA
The DNA here is from genome assembly GCF_021521415.1 of Bidens hawaiensis. NCBI lineage: Eukaryota > Viridiplantae > Streptophyta > Magnoliopsida > Asterales > Asteraceae > Bidens > Bidens hawaiensis. The sequence continues at coordinate 255,268 of NW_027495178.1, read as the reverse complement.
AGGGAAGAAGAGAGGAGTAGAGTGGTGAGTTGGATTCTAGGATAGGTGTGTTGGATGGCTTGTTGGGTTTACAAGTAACCTAAGTAATCATGAGATACATACATGTGAGCTTCTTATTGGTGGGTTTGGGAGGTGGGTTGGGTTGTGTGAGGGTGGTGGCCGAGAGAGATGGGAGAGGGAGAGGGAGAGGTAATTTGAATATTGACATGTGCTAAAAACTAGGTATTAACGTTTAACGTATCTCGTAATTTATCTAGCCAAACGACTTCCGTTTCTAATAATTTTTATCAGACTTTGAGCGAAATTAGATTACAGTCAATGTCTGCCTAAAAACATAATTTTCTGATAAACTTAACGTTGGGCTCTTACGGTGTCCTCTACCGGCTTTCGGTTACTTATTTTCTAATTTTCGCGATTCGAACCTTCTAAAATTAAGTTTATACACTATCTCTAATATCCTAACATAAAATTAAATTTTTCGAGGTCATCTTGACACGTTTATGAATTTATTCGTTTCGAGATATTACCCGGTGTCAACTTACACAGTGTCAGCTACACGACAAAATTGAACCTTTTCGGGTTCCATACTTTAAAATTCAACTAAAATCAAAAACTTTGACTAAAAATATTATTCCTATGTATTTATTTTACTAATTAATACGCGATTATGGTTAATATAATTACCAGATTAGTCTAATTTTTGGCGGTTGTTACAAGCTGATTCTTGCAAATGATTGTTGTATTTAGGTCACTAGCCTGCATTGTAGAAAGATATATATATATATATATATATATATATATATATATATATATATAGTCAAACACAAAAGCAAAATGATATGGTCCTTAAGAAGCAAAACGAGATTTCTTTGTACATAGAGATAATAATGAAAAGAATATGATGAATCAAATCAACTAATCTTATTGACAAAACGTTAATTAGTATACAACATTCAAATTTAAGAGATGATAATAACTAAAACGCATTCTAAGTAAATAATAAATCAAAATCAATCATAGCTAAACTATTAATATATAATAATAAGTTTAATTAACAGATGATAAACTCTGACTAATAATAATATTATACATCTTTTATAAGGCTGAGGGGTGTGGGGGGCTTTAATGGGGGCTTCAACCAATAATATTATGACGTGTGGCAGAGAGAGAAACTGGATAAGGGGGGTGTTGGAGCCCCTGACCCTGGTGTGGAGGGGCTCCAGCAGGGGCTCCAGCGATTTTTTTTTATTTTTTTATAAATATATTCAAACAACGTATTATTAAAAAAACTCATAAATTATTTTTTTATAAATATATTCAAACAACGTATTACTGAATTCTCTAGTAAAAAAGTCCAAATCTCTCATTCGAGTTTTTTTCTTTTTGTCATAAAAGACCACCTCCATGGTTTTGTTGAATTTATTGAGGGATTCAACAAGATAATCTGAATCAAGGTTTGGGTACCAATTTCCAGCCATTTTTTTTTAAAAAAAGTTGAGAAGATGAATTGATTTGGGGTGAAGGTTTGAAGTTTTGGTATAAAAATGGGTGAAATGGAGTATAATTATATAGAAAATATATTTTTTTTTTGTTTTTTTCGGCTCCCAACGGCCCAAAAAACCTCAAAAGATGTGCTCCTCTCTCTCTTCTCCCGCTAACCAGCTCACGCCTCCCTTGTTTTCCACGCTAGCGCCCCGTTCGCGCCCCTGGTGGTGTGGTGTTAGCGCCTGGGGCGCGAGCAGAGGGGCTCTAGCGCCCCCGTTGAAGCCCCACACCCCTCAGTCTAAACTAATATAAGTTTCTAACAATCATAACGTAATCTTTAGCATGCCGACATTATGACGTGGGTACCTTAGTGTATGCTGAACTATAATTAGTAACATAATCCTTGGAGTTCCAACCTCTTTGGAATTTGTAGCAGACGACAACTTACCGCTTCTGTATTTATATTCATTTCACCGATTCTTACTACTTTAATATCTCTTGTTTCCTTTTCAAAATGACATATTTCACTAATAAAAAACCACCAAGGTCGTCATCATATACAATACAGCTAGACAACCTTAAATTAAAAACAGTTGATTGTTTCTAACACCCACAGATTCCATTGTTTAACGAGAAAGACTCATTCTTAAACTCTCTATCATTAAAGAGAAAACTAATTAACATTTTCGTTGTGTAATTTTATCAAACGTTAATAGCATCCTTTGTCAAAGCAAATTATATATGAGAATATCGAACATGCATGTGATTTTATTAGTAATTCCGGACCGTATGTATTTATAAGTAGGTGAATATAGAAAGACCTAAGTTGACAAGTTGGTCAAGTTGGTTTAGTTTAGTAATCGTAATAGGGTCATTATGGTAATTTCTTGGTCACTAAGTTAATTAGGGACATACTATAAATATAAGTCTTTGTTAGAGGCATTAGATGAGCGATCAACAAAGAATTATTGTAACGAATTTTTAAGTTAATTTTTTCTTGCAATAATAAAGAGTATGAACTTATGATTGATCACGTGCCTTGAAGTGGCATAAGAGCTTGTTGTAATTGCGGGCATAACTCATGGTACCCAGAATTGATACCAAGATTTAGCTGCCACATAGAAGCATGTCGCTGTCATGAAAAGATCTAGGCCAATCTTTTTTTTTTTTTGCCAAGGAGAGATATACATAGTGAAATCTAAGGTCACCTGATTAAAGAATTCAAGGAAGATTTGGGGACTGTTGACCGATTGCTTCAAGAAGCCGCGTCTAATCTTGTTTGTTAATTCCGAGAGCCACAGATTCAACGCCGAATCAAACTTGCAGTTAGCGACAACAAACAAACAACAGAAATGTAAAGTTTCGTTCCATATTCACTAGTCAGTGAATATGAAAGTACCTAAATTGACAAATTGTAAAGTTTCGTAATTATAATAAGATTATTATGGTAATGTTCTGGTCAAAAAATTAAGGTTAAATTATAAATGCAAGGGTTTGTTAGAGGGATTTAAATGTGTGATCAACAAATATTTATTATAACGAGTTTTTAAGTCAATTTTCTATTACAATAATAAAGTGTTTGTCGATCATGTGCCTTGAGATTTTTCTTTTTAACGCTTAAGTGCAACTAGTTGCCCACGGACACCAAAAGGCCTACCACTCACATGCAATTATGTGAGTTCGAATTCTAAAACAGTGGTCTACGTTCTCTTTAATTAGTGGCATACACTTGTTGGAATCAAATCAGGATCCCGAGGAAGCTCTCGTAAAATTTATACCACATGCGTGATTCAAGCCCTGATACATCCTCTTTAACTTACATTTACTCAACTAACTTTTACAAACTTAGCCAGAGATCATTGTCTAAGACATGTGATCTAATTTATAAATTATATTTCATCTTTACATATCACATCATTATATTTATAAAAGACCATGCAATAATATATACTAAACGGTTGTCACAAGTTAGGCCAAGTTTTTATATAACCATACAAGTCGACGTATAATTCTTAGTATAGTTCCTTTCGATTTGTTCTAGATTATAAAAGGCTAGCTATTAGTTAAAAGCATGACATTTGACAGGAAGGAATGGATCTAATTAAGAATCAAAAGCTAGCAAGCTTTATAATATTGAATTAAGGAAACTATTGGGAAACTACCAAGATAATGCTAGTCTTTGTCCCATTGCTTTGCTACTTTCCTTGAACTTTCGGTTATCCATTGGCCACCATGTATACTATCCATTTTCTTCAGTAAAAAGTACAACAATACTCTAACTGAGTATTATTAGCACCATTCCTATCTATCTCACATTGTTGGAAATAATTATTGGACAGTCCTTATATATGATTTACCTTACCATACAAGTATAAGTTCTGGAGTGTAAGTAAAGTTAATTAGAGGGTTATATATAAAAATATCAAGTTTGGGGGTTTAATTATCTTAATTGTTTTTATTATATTATTAGTCCTAATTATAGTCTAACGGGATTATATTTAGCTATATATATATCGAGTCATGATAAGGGCATGTACCAAGTTTTAAGTTATTTTCTTAATTAATAAATTTGGAAGAGTTTATTCCTAAATTAATCGTTTTACTCATAACATGTTTATATCAATTCACCGTACTATTATTAAGCAACACCGCAACTAGGCCATAATCGGCTGTTCATGTCTAAATCAGCAATTTTATAATAGATCTTGTGCTCGTTTTCCTTTCAAATACTTGATTCTTGAAATTACTTATTCGGGCTTATTTGTTTGAAATTATATTTGAAATCAGGATTTGATGTGTTAGGGTGCTTTATGATGTAAAGTGTGTTTAAGGTTAGATTTGGTTGGATCATCCAACATTAAAAATTCTTTTTAATGGATGAGTGTTTATTGATTTAAGTTGGCTTTTGAATGTGTTTGTTTTAAGTATGCTTCACCATGTTTCACAACAATAACTGGTGGGGTGTGATGATTCATAGGCTAGGGATCACGTCGGTGCTAAACCATGCCACACTTTGTTCTATAAGATATTAGCATTGGTTCTGGCCTCGAGCACACTACTTCGGTGTGGGGGCCATGGCTACAATGCTATGATGTAGCCATAACATCCTGAACATCAGCAGGACAGCAACTACTTTGTAAAGAAATATATGTTAGTTTTATATTTGATTTACAATTCCATTCTTAGTTTATCAGGATTGTATTTTCCTTGTTTATGTTTTTTTCTAAACCATATTTAAGCTTGAAATCCTTCTTCATTACGTATCAAGAAATAAAAGCCCTACCAAATTTTATACTTTGTAGTGAGGTTGGCACTCACGATTAAGTAGTTGGGAGTTTATTTCCCATATTTTATTGTAATATTAATCTTATATGTTAATGTTTGTCATATTTGTTTTACTATTGCAAATTCAACTTCAATGATATTGGAATTACCCGCTAGGGCAAGAAACATACGAAGAGCTTGTTCCACGCCTCCACGGTCCTTGGGTTATTGGAAAAAACAACGTTGAGTTAGAGCGCCAATTCATGCACCATTGAAATTAAATAAGTACATATTTAAATCTAATGAGTGTATCTGCATATGTAACTTATTTAAAGTTTTGGCATAAATGCTAACTTAGTTTATATTTGCGCCCGTTTGGGGAATGTCCAGTGCCAAAGTCACTGAATGGGTAAGTCGCCAATCCCTAAAACGGACCATTGGGTTACGTGCGGTCATTTCATAGGGGTTATATCAATGGGATCACAATAACACCTTGAGGGAGTAACACAGTAATCTCAAGAGCAAGGCATTTGAGGTTGATGGCCGACTGTTTAGTAACGATGTCAACATCATCATACCCTCCTATTTAGATATCAAAGTCTTTTTGACTTAGGATGATCAATGATGTTCTTATTACCTTTATTTTAACATCACATATATCATAATGTTATTCTATCCCAAGTTATGTGTCATTTTTGTGAAAAGGAGCATGTGGAACACGGAAAATTGGAGATCAAGCCGATAGCCACTAAGAACGGTCGTAACACCTAGTATGATTGGTGTTGTGATGGCGCATCAGAGGGTTGATCATCACCGTAAAAAAATAAAAGATCGATGCCTTTTTATTTTTACTTTTAACTTTGTCTTACATTCATATTTGTTTTACTAAACAAAACTTAACATTTTGTTGTAGTATTAAATTTAAGAGGACACAGAAACGATGGTATGTTACTAGTATTAAATTTAATATTATTATTATTATTATTATTGTTATTATTCGTTTATTATATTATTATTATTTTTGTTATTGTTGGGTATTATTTATTAGGTTTTTCAGGGTGTTGTCACTCATAAGTAGACATTAGGATACTTGTTCAGCATAAGAATGAAAAGGTTAAATATTGTGGCCTTTATGTTGTCAATTTTTTTAAAAAAAAACTAATGCTTGTTTTTGGTAAACCACATGAGACATTGATCGATTATATATGTTAATACCGATCCCAACACTTGATCTACTAATGATCAACATAAGCAATTTTTTTAACAATATTTAATTTTTATTTTTAAATTTTTTATTTTGGTGACAAATTGTATCATATATTTTGTAGATAAAACTTTTTAAAATTTGCTTTCGTGTTTCTTTTACAATAATATAACTTTTCGTGATTTTCGATTATACCTTTCCGACATGCTTTTTTAATCAGTGTTTCTTGATATACCCTTGCAACATAAGCAGCCATCCGGTAGTCAAAATACGGAGAAGCGAGATACAAATGAAGAATTAACAAAGTCTTAAGTTGGGTCTTTAGATAGGTTTAACCTTTCCAAAGAAAGCCTAAAAATGGTTCTAGTTGTCGTCGATCTTTTGGAGAATCCGAAAAATTATGTGTAATGACCCATTTTTCATACTTGTTTGGGGCATCCGAAAAACATACGAAATATTTCAAATGATACCGACAAGCACCTGACAAATATGCATAAAAAACTTTTTAATGACCAAGACTTGTTAAATCATGATTTGATGTTTGCGAACTAGTTACTATCAAACCAGATATGCATAGACAATAAGGGGTCTACAAATCCTAATTGGTCGTGATCTTTAATAAATATAGTCTAACAGTTAAGTAAGACTAGACCAGATGGAATCAATCAAGTTGATAGAGAAGTCCAAATTAGTAATCAAGAATGTATCCTTTTTAAAAGATATTGCTTTGACTCCTACAATTATGACGGTGGGAATCAAGTTCCATTTGCAACATCAAGTGACCAAATTCGTGTGCGATGTGTGTATTAGACAGTCAAGAGTGGCACCAAACACTTTTATGGAAAACAAATTATTCTTATCAACCTAAAACATAACCCAATAATTTAGTAAAGAATAGCTCTCTATGGTTTAACTCTTTTAAGTATGCATCATCAGGGTATATATCAATCAGTAAAATGTCACAAACTGTAGGTTTCTTTGATTTCATAATAACAGGATAGACTTTTGAATTGTGTAATCACTTTTAACTATTTAAGTATTTCACATGTATGAAATCTCAAATCGTATAAGACAAAAAAAATATGTTTTTCTTAAGAATTAAATGCAATTTGTAGAAACATGATCAGGCCAGTCGCCATCGACCCCCCCCCCACACTCCTCTCTCTCTCTTTTGCAGTGCTACTTACCATCTCAAATTTATTCAACTTTTCATCAACCATGCAGATTTGATGCATGCTCCTTGGACCCCATCAGGGGCGTTGCCCCCTAGGAACCCCTTTTTCGGTTTAGGTTTGATGCCACCAAAGTTATAATAGTCATGACTGAGTGCGTATTTTGCACTTGCTATTGCTAACTCAAACCAATGTATATTTTAACTTCTTGATTGTTCATAAGTAAATCCAATTACTTAAATTGACATTGACAACGCTAAAATCATCAACACGCCCTACACGAACGACAACTTATAAGATAAGAATGAAGAAACATATATATCATCAATGTCCCACTCTTATTTCCAAACATAAATATCCAACATATCCCCGATATCCTGTGGACTTGTAAACATCATTTGACCCACACACAATATAACTTATTACACGTTTCATATCTTAAATTGTCCTCTACTCCTCACCGTTCCAATTTAGTAGCTACAATGCTCACTGGACCCTCTTTTGTCACCACATTTATTCAACCACCATAAAAACATCACAAAAGTATATAACCAAACATGTAACACGCGTAAAAAAACAATTTAAAATATGCAATTTTAGATCAATAATACCAAGTCTTACACCTTATGGCACACAACATGAAGATAAAGACTGTTTCCCATCAATGTCAAGAATTATTGTAGCAAATAACATAAACCGGAAGCACTCAGATTGCCACTTCTTTCTTGGTAGAAGAATAATAAGCATAGGCTAAAACCAAGATCAATAGGGGTAAAACAAATGTTAAAATGTTGGAAGATGAACTTTCGGAAGCTGGCTTCGATGCAGAAGTGGTGGTTGAAGGCTGATTATATGTCATTTTCTTAGGCAGAGTATTGCTATCGATCTCGCCAACGTAGTATTTTTTCATCAAGTCTGTTGCAGCTTCACTGTGGCCCACGTCTTCAAAGTCTTCCGTTGCGTCTTTCTCTATAATATCATAATTAAAATGTCACAACTCAAATGCCTTTCTCTATAATATCATAACTAAATGTCATAATTTAATAAATATGATACATGCATGCAAATTAACATGTTGATTAAAGTCTTACCGGTTGCTAGTATTAGGACCTCATCACCGCCCGGATGATCATCAAGAAATGGGGTTACATCATATACCTGTGTTGCATGGAAAAACACAAGTCAAATCATCTATCATATAATACATGAAATTAATAATTCAAAGAAAATATTTCTTGAGTAGCCACTAAGTCGGATTATAACAAGTTCCACGTATAATATGAATATTTTTCACTGCTCGATTGAAAATTTGATAAGCCGATGATTTTTTTGAGAATACGTTAACCACGTGTAATATGAACTAAGAATCCTTGTTCAATTAAATTCATAATGTAGCCTTCTAACTCATAACAACTTATTTATAAACAAGAAAAAAAACATGAACTTTTGTAGCTTCAACAACTAACATGCCATAATGGGCATCCAACTTAATGACTTAATGGTATATTGGTATTCACAATTCACAATTCACAAATCACAATGTTATATAGGGCCGGATTGATAGTTAGCCCAATAGGGGGGTAGGTACCCAGTTAATAGGCCTTTATTTTCTTCTAAAAATAGGTCCAAAACATAAAGCCTTCCTTGCAATTTTTTCGTAAACCCCCAATGACCCAATCTTTCTTCCAAGCCCAAATGCCAAGCCTCAATGACCCAATTAGTCATCAGCCTTTGTAATGTAACATCCTATTTCTTGATATACTAAAGACAATAATATATTTACCTCTTGATTAATTGGAAATCAAACTATAATGATTCGTTATCATACACCCATTTGTAATACAGGGGTCTAGGATGTCTTAAATTGTTGAGTAGCGGGTTAATGGTGAAATTACCAAGCTCATGAGCTTAGTCTAACTTCAATGTCGAGAAACGAAAGAAGACTTCCATCTCCAAGTTTAACTCAGACACAACTCCCTTCTTAGCTCTCCCACTTAGAGTAGATGGAGACTCTCGGACGGGAAAAGGGGCAGACCCACACACTGGGTGTAATGACATAGCGTCATTGATCCAAACATAAAGGACTAAATATGGGCAACTCGTAAAACCTAGAAACTCCGTTTGTGAACTATATATCCTCTTATTGGTTTACCTTAATAAAAATACACCTTGTAAGCCTCAAATCTCTAAATCCTAAAAGTATGTGCTCTTGATGAAAATTTTAGAAACAAAAAACTTTCTTTGATGATATATACATTATTATCATCTCCAAGGGTGATTTGATTATTAATCGTTGAAATCAGTGACATTTAAAAGCATTGAGAAATCTAACAATTGGGGTTTTGAGTTCTCAATGATGATTGATCCACTAACCAACCTTCTAAAAATATATAGCACTATGGTATTTCTTGGTGTATATACATCACCATTTATGTTTATGAATCTCTAGAACTCATCATATTTGGATATCATACTAACTTGGGAAGTTGGGTTTTGTGTGCTCGTTAGTAAAGATGGGTAATTTGATCTAAAAAGTGAATATGGGGAAACTGATATAACATAAAAACCAAAGAAAAATAGTTTGAAAGTGGAGGTTTTAATCAAGGATAATTCTAGTAGATCAAACACATCAGTATATATGTGTTGAAGTGTTGGAACTAAAATTTTAATTAATCATAACTTTGAACAAACATAATTCCCAACTGGAAAGGGCTCAAACACTCTTTTTCAACTTTAATAACCCTCACTTTATTTCTTTATTTTGGTGTTATTTTTGGCAGTGAATCTAAATATTTAGGGTATGATTCAACATAAAACAACCTAAGTAGAAATCAAACATGTTCCAAACTAATCATAAATAAAATAACAAAGAACAAGAAGCGTTGACCTTCCCAGAAATAATCACCCAGCAATCAGTTTTCCGGCTGTGCTTTGAAACCTCTTCAAAAGACAAAACCTTGTTGTCTGACGTCATCTCTTGATCTTCTAACCAACTAACTTCCACACAAACAAACACAAAAACATATCGTTAACTCTTTATATAATACACAAATGGAATTAAACGTCGTTACAAACGAGGTACCAGATGCCGAACCGGAGTAGGTGCTAGTCTTTAGTCGGTACCAACTACCAACTTTTATAGTGGTCAACTAAATACTCCTTTTTTAAATTAAACAATTTTTTTTAAAAAAAGTCTACAAAGGAACAACCGAGCCAGTGTATTTTAGCACACGTATAGTACAATGATAATATAAGTAAATTTTAATAGCATGAACTTCAATAAAAAATTGTTACATGTTTATATGTTGAAAGAGAGAAAGATTGGCTATGATAGAATTATATAACTATCTTAAGTATCGTATAGAAAATAATAAATGTGATTATCGAGTAAGTTAAAACTTTTTGTGTATATGTTTTTATATTTTTAAAGGCTAATTAGATCATTGACGGACCATTGACTCATCCGACATTTTCATTATCCGCATTCATTATTCGAGTATGGAATCGAGTATGTTGTATAGTTACATAGTATATATATTTTTGGTGGGTTTGGATTAAATACAAATGAAAGTAACGTGCTAATTGTGAGAATCAAGTAGAGTAATTGCATATACAAGTAGAGTAATTATGTAATTACATTATAGAGTTTGTATATACAATTACTCTATTTGATTCTCACAATTAACACGTTAATTTCTTTTGTATGTTTATTTTCCCTTAGTTATTATATACGATATTGATATATTTTATTTTTATTCTTCATCCATAAACGTGTTAATGTTCTGCTTTAAATTCAATAGAATTAATTTTTGTTTGTTTTTTTATTCAGTAATTTGAAAATTAAAATATTAAGTTAACACTTATTGACTAACGCTAGCTAACTTACCACTATTGTACCTTTACACATTTGCTGACATTATTCTATGTACCATGAGAGTCTGAGACCATGAGCTATGCCTATTTTTCAGGACTCGATCTCATTCTGCTTCAAAAAAGAGCCTTTTCTAGAAATACAAACACAAAAGGTCATGTACGTTTTACAAAGGCATTTTCTATTCAAACACCTCTTTTGCTATTTGTACCCTTTTTATATACAATTTCTCTTTTTCATACACCCTCTCTAAAACTATTGTGGGTGTATGAATAGCAGCTCTCTTTACAAATATCATGGGAAATTTGGTTGGATGCGACATTTTGAGAAACGTTCTGACGGGTTTTATTGTCCACTAAAAGGGTGTAACGTGTAGAAATTCTGACAAATCCGAACAAATATGAAGAGAACCCGTCGGCTCCTTCCATTTTTGAGGAAACAACAAAACTCGTCGGATCCGAATGTTTTTAAAGTTCTTGTCGTTCAAATTTGCACCCCAACCAAGTTTGTGCCAAACTCGTCTTCCCCATCCAAGTTTGCACCAGATCCATATTCCCCGTTCAACTTCTAATAAATTCTATTTTTTATTTTTAAGTTTTTTAGTTTTGATGCTAATATTATATAAGTATAATTAATTTCATTTATATTTGTTTTCTTTTATAACTTTTGAAATATAAAGTTTTATAAAATTTCGAATATATTGTTGAAACATACTTATTTTTATCTATGTGCCAAAATAACTTTATTCAAAACCAAGCTGGATCAAATTTATGTCAGTACGTAGATAAAAATAAGTACGTAGATAAAAATAAGTACGTCTCAACAATATATTCAAATTTGTATAAAACTTCATATTTCATAAGTTCTAAAATAAAAACAAAATACAAATGAAATTAATTAGACTAATATAATATTAAAATAAAACTTAAATGGAGAATATTTTAGAAGTTGGACGAGGAGGAAGGCGGATTTGGGGAAAAACTTGGACGGGGTGCAAATTTGGATGGGGAAGATGAGAACAATTGAAAAATACAATTGGATCATACTCGATTTGAAGGGACTTTTTTGAAATTTTATAATAAAAAGGGGTTAATTTGGATTTTTCTTTCCTAATTTGGGTTATTTTATGAATTTTCCTTAAAAATAACCCTCCTAATTATTTTTTATTTTTATTTTCTTACTTTCTTTTAGGTTAAAATAAAGGTACGTGAAACTAACGTCGTTTCTATTCTATTTTACCCTCAATATTACTTGAGCTCTCACCACTTGGGTTACTTAACTTAATACTCTATCTCGTTCTTTAAATATGGATTGAAGTTTAGAATTTGTTTCATTCACTATATTTATATTTAGAAATTACTATTCATTCATCTTCTAAACCTTTTTAAAGTGTTGTTTATACTTAAAAAGTGTTGTATATGGAGAAGGAATGAGAAATGAGATGCATGAGTATTTAATTAATAGAGATAGAGACGAGGAATGTGATGTATTAGGGCATTCTCAGTTCATTCTTTAAAATTACATGAGGGGATTTTGCAAATTATAGGATGGGGTTATAACTATAAGTGCAAATTATAGTGTGGAGATAAAAAATGTTGGGGAAACTTTGTTTGCACTATTTGTTTTTTAATATTTGTTAATATTGGTTGTGAGTAGATGAGAGAGAATCGTAATGATAAATGTATAAAAATGTATTATTTAACTGAATATGAGAGAAAAATATAATTTTTTTTAATGTAGTAATAGAGATAAATAGATAATTATAGAGATGGGGTGAGTGACGGGCTAAGAATGCTTATGGCATTCATATTGATTTCACTAAAAAGTAAAACACGTCCTACCAGGTTAGCAAAAGGACTTTAATTAAACATTTTAAACTAAAGTGTGTAAGGTTTCACATGAACATCTAATTGGTGCAAGGAATAAAATGAACAAGCAACCACTCACAACTTAGCACCCATCGCTCATTGTTTGACCTGCCCTTTTGCCCAAAAGCACCCAAGTACCCAACATGCAGTGTGTGTGTGGATATTCTCCTACTGAGTTGGCTAGGGGCGTTTGTTTATTACAGATAGCCTTAATCAAACTATAACGATGGGGATGGAAAGCTAATGTAAACACTTAAAAATAAAGTCACACTCAGGTGTCTTAATTAAATATCTAACTTAATTACATGAATGATTCATGTGGTATGCGCATATTGTAAGTTTGTTTCATAAGTTACCAAGTTAATGTGATTATGATTGGTTTTCATGTCCTAGCACGAAGTAGAATTTTTTTTATATCTTTGGAGGAATTCCCCTTTCTTGATGTCCAAGGCCCAGGCCGCCATCTCACTTAGCTCTTTTGAAGCGACTGCATGACACAGGAGTTGCTTAGCTGACTCGTTTGTTTTTCAAATTTCAGGTTCTTGATGGTACTCATGTTCTCATCAAATGCGATAGTTAAGCTACTATTCATATTGCTAGAAAATAGAAATCCATTTTTCATGAGCGGACTAAACATATTGAATCAGATTGTCATTTTATGCGACAGTCAACAAAAACTTCAAGATGGTTTATTTTACTATGGCACACTTGCACTTCAGATCAGCTTGTAAGATTTTTCAAGATAACGAAATCATTACATCAGAATATCCCTATTTTTCCTGTAGTAATTTACAATTAGCAGCTTCCTTAAACATATAAGGGGTTTCGCTAAGACCATGTGTAGTCATAACTCTGCACATCCAGGCATTATGCGCCACGTGGCGCCCAGTCAGAGTTATGGTTTTTTACAAAAACAAGCTGTAGTCATAACTCTCCACCCCCAGGCATTATGCGCCACGTGGCGCCTAGTCACTTTTACACTTGTTGTTTTTTTTTAATTTTTAATAACAATAATATTTTATTAAATAAATATTACATGAAAATAAACTATTCGTCGTTGTTGTTGTCGTCGTCGTATTCGCACTTGTCGTCTTCGCCCTCTTCGTCGTCGTCGTCGTCCTCGTCTTCTTCATCGTCTTCATCATCGTCTACATTGTTGTCCTCGTTTTGATCATCGTTTTCACCAGGCAGAGGTCGATACATCCAAAGATGTTGGACCAAATCCTCCTTTAGTTCGTTATGTATATCTCTTGACCGCACGGAATCCGAGTTTTCCAGTCGTTGCTCCATACTTGCTGGAGTCCGTGGTGGATCCGGGTCCGGTATGAAAGTTGGACATATTGCTCTTCCCTCGTCCTCGATGATCATGTTATGCATTATGATACACGCATACATAGCACATCTCATTCTTTCTAAAGACCACAGACGACAAGGATTTATAACATAATGTCATCGTTGTTGAAGAACACCAAAACACTTCTCGATATCCTTTCTCGCAGACTCTTGCACTTTCTTAAAATACTGTCTTTTTTCATCCATCGGGTCTCTGAATGTTTTAACGATTATCGCGAACTCTGGATATATTCCATCACCCAGATAGTACCCATGATGGTAGAAGTTATCGTTAGCCCAAAACGAAGCAACAGGAACGGTCCCAGATATGTAACTCTCCATCACAGGAGACTGCTCTAAGACGGTTATGTCATTGTTGGAACCGGGAACACCAAAGAATGCCGACCAAATCCAAAGGTCGTATGAAGCAATCGCTTGAAGGCTAACCGTTGGTCCCTTTTGGTCACCTCGTGTGAATTGACCTCGCCATGCAGTTGGACAATTAGCCCATTCCCAATGCATGCAATCTACACTCCCTATCATGCGGGGGAAACCATGCACCCTTGTATGTGCCTCGTAAAGACGTTGTAGATTGTTAACGTTGGGCTCTCTCAGATAATGTGGTCCATATAGTTTCAATATTCCTATATTTTACAAAACTTTTATAAAATAAATGATCACAGTAAACAAGTGATAAACTATTTAAAAAAAAACAAAACGTACCATAACAAAAATACTCCAAGGTGTCCCGAGTTGTTTTTTCGGTCATCTTTAAATACTCGTCGTTGATGTCGGTCGTGTTTCCGTAGACGAGCACACGTACGGCTGACGTAACCTTTTGAATAGCCATCTTAAAGCAACCCAAAACGCGCCCAGTACGGGTGGTCTAACAAAACAATAAAACATGCTACAATTCAGGTGATTTTTGTTTGTATTTTGCATTGCAAAAGTTGTGTTTAACTATGAATGATTGAATTTAGATGTTTCTAGCCTGAACGTTTTGTGGCTTAACTGAACAAATTTGTACCGAAATATATCGGATTGAAAGTATGCATACAGTTAGCTCGATAAAATGTATGTGTGAAAATTGCATGATATAATGTAACTTGTTAATTTAATTTCAAGCTTCTTGTTAATAAAAAAGATTTTATTCTGGTTAGCCATTAGACTTTGGTTTTTCCCTTTAGCTAAACAGTAGTGAACTTTGTTTATTTTAGTTAAAATTAGTATGATTAATCCTATACAAAAATCCAAATTAGTATAGATTTTGAATATTTAAGAAAAACTATTAATACATATACGAATTACATTATTAAACGGTTGTTGAATTCGGTTGGTAACCTTTTGTTTCAGTTTAGGTCAGGGTTTTTGTCTTTTTGAATTTCGGTACCCTCGGTCCAGACCCAAGGAACAACCCGAACCCAAGATTTTCAATATACAGAATCTTAAGACCAATCTAAGTATAATGGTATGTCCAGTCTCGGGTATTCTTCGGCATTGGGCTAAGTACATAGAGGATTTGAGTCCTCACTTTCATAAGTTTTGAACATTCCATTAAATGGATCATGAGCAAATTATATAATATCAAATTAGGCTTTACAAACTATAAGCACCAGAAAAGAGAAAAGAAATTAAAGAAACTAAAGAATATGTTGGCTTTATTTAGAGGCCAGCTACATGTTTCAAGTGTCATTCCAAAGCTTCCATAAAAACAAATTGTCTAGTTTACTCATCACTCAAGATTTTATTCCAATCTTCATGACTAGGGCAGACAGTACTAGCCATCATGTTTCTCATTTATTCTTTGGTCACCTCTAATGCTAAACTCTTCTATTTAAACCATCATTCCTTACCATTCTTTTACCACATTCAATTCTTTGTCTCACAATGTCGGGCCCACCTCCATCGCGCCCATGGTTCCGCTTAGCCACCATGATGCGCCCTCCACCACCACCACCCGCTGCTACACCTACTCCACCCCCCAATCCAAGTCCCGCACCACCAAGGCCTCCCATCATTCGGCCTACATTTACCACAACGACCCCTCCCCCACAACCCACCCCTACCCCATCTCCACCACAACAACCCACACCCACCCCTACCCCTACCCCACCATCACCTCAACAACCCAACCCGACAACATCCCCTCCACGACCTATCCCATCTGTCATTCGGGCTACTGATGTGGTGGAGCCACAGCCACCAGCATCACCGTCTCCACCACCATCGTTCTCGCCCCCATCATCTCCTCTACCTCGTAAGTCACCACCATCCTCACCTCCTACCTCTCCACCACGGTCAACACCTTCCGAGGCGGTCAACCGTTCCCCTTCACCACCGTTGACCACCACGCGTGCTCTAACCCCACCTAAATTTCTCAAACCACTAGAACAAACCCCACCTCCACCCCAACCCACTAATCCTATACCACCACCACCATCACCGCCACCGCGATCACCATCTCCACCCAAGAGACCCCATCTTATTCTTTCACCACCGTCATCACCACCTCGCCCAACCCCAATCCAACAAATTGAACACCCATTACCACCATCTTCCCCACCAAAACTCACCACATTTTCTGAACAAAACTCATCTACATCATCCAACACGCACCCTCTTTCGCCATTATTACTCCCTTCACTTAAACAAAAACCCTACGATGAACCCGCACCCGAATACCAACAAAAAACCATGCATGTGGATCAAGAAACCAAAGAAAAACCAAAGCATTCAGCCTCTAGTGTCAATGCAAGATCACACATTGGTGGCTTCCATCCTCATAACCCAACTCGAAAACCCGAAACCCTCAAGAAACACTTTGAATCAGAAGATGCAAGTGGCAAGAATATTATAACCATTGCAGGTGAAAACAAAGGAGCTATCATGAACATAACTCCTTCTACCGACAAAAAACATGAATATGGTAACAACATTAACCAACTCAAACCTACCACGTCGAACGATGAAGAAACCGAATCCAAGAACAAGAACCAAGACTCAAACTCAGCATTGAAGACATCATACCTCAACAGTAATGTACAAGGTGTTAACAACTCTCTTCTCTTCAATTGCTCAATCAGTCATCATGATCCTGGGATCCACCTCACTCTCTCAATGAACGCTGATCGCGATACCGAGGTTCATTCCAAGGAACATAATAAGAGAGCATTGATCTGAAGATGGTGGGAAATTAAAGGGTCAGATTGTCAACTTCTTGTGTTGTTTTATATAGTCATATAATTATGGTATCATGTTATTGTGAGTGAGTGAGTGAATAAGTTGAATGAATCTGACTACTTGCATAATTTCAGTGTGTTTATTTCATATGAGGAACAGGTTTGCATGATTATGAATTAATAAACAGTTGATGCATGTTTTTAAATCTTTGCAATATTTATATGCTTATGGCTACATGACTATATATCTTTACTATACAAGGTTAAAAATTCAAAAGTGGAATTAAACAAATACTATAGTTTATGTAAAGAGATGCATTTTCTTTTCTTTCCTATAACTGATTTAACTAAATCCATAAATTTATTGCCGAAATAGTTTTTTAACTTTCTTTTATGTTTGTTTTATTGTTATTGTTTTTTAGTCATTTTCTACCGCTCTGATTGCTTGAAAGTATTGGAATATATAGTACTAGGACATTGGCCCTTGTTACACACGGATGAAAAATATTTCAAACATTATGTATATGTATATATCATAAGAATTTACTACCGTGTTCTCTGCAAAACCACAAGATGTATGATGTAGGAAAAATATGTGTAAATGGTGGAATGAGATACTCTATAAATATACAAATCATTAAATTGTTAAAATAATGGTCATGGAATACAAAATCAATTATAAATAATTGTCGAAATTGGTTTTCAAATCATTTGAAATGAAATAGTTGGTTATGATTATAGAAAACATTAATTAGTTAGGTTATGATTATAAAAAACATTAATTAGTGAATTGTGTGGCAATTCTATATATGTAAACTGTATGACTTAGAGGCCTATGTGTATATGCTAGTTGAATGTCATGTGGATATCTTGTATTTCTTTCAGTGTTTTAAAAACCGGTTCAAACCGTCCGGTTAAACCGGATTTTACACAGTAGGCCGGTATTTTTGACCGGTTTACTAGAACATCGTACCGGCGGTTTTTGTCTAAAATACCGGTTTTTACCGGCAAACCGGTTTTAAGCCCGAGAAAATTTTGATAAATTTGGCCCATATTTTTTCAAAATTACTTTTAACCCAACAATTAACATTCAAACGTGTAAACTTTATGACTATTTTTTTCATAATGAGTGCTTCGGCATTAATTTTTTAATATGGATTAACTTTTAGAATATTTTTTGTTATATGAATCATAGCGTTTGGAATGAATGAATGAGGGGCGGAATGGAATGGTTCATTATGATGGAATGAAAAAAAATGTGTTTGGTTGGTCAATAGAATGGAATCACCCATTACAATGTCCATTCTATTCCCTCCAAAACACCCCAAATTCATTTCATCCACCCCCCTTGTTTTTTTTTCATTCCATCACTCTTTCACACCATATTACCTCCAACACTCTCCCACCACTACTACCAATTACCTTCACACCACCGCCCGCCACACCCACCACCGCCCACCTCCGCCGCCCGCCACCACCACCCGCCTCCGCCACCACCGCCTACCATCGTCGTCCACCACCGCCTCTATCAACCACCCACCACCACCTACCATTGTTGCCCACCACCGCCACCACCAACTATCGCTCCCAGCCATCACCGCCGCTTACTATTGCCACCACCACCACCCACTATCACCACCACCAATCGCTCTCGCCCATCACCACCACGGCCGCCCACCACCCACCACCTCCGTTACTGCTCGTCGCCCACCACCACCATTCCACCGCCACTCACTACCATTTTTATTTTATTACGACTTTTTCTAGCTTACCAAAAAATAAAAATTTAATAATTCATGTCATTCCCACATGGTAACCAAACATGTCAATGAAATGATAATGATCAATTCCATTACCTCGTCTACTCCATTCCCTCGCTCATTCCATTCCATCGCCTATTCCATTACCCCATACCAAACAGACCCTTAGTTTTGGGTTATTTTTGGATTGAAGTTACATTTATAGGAAATTATAAGGTAAACTATTTGACCGGTTGAACCTCCCGGTTCAACCGGTTGTACCATTTTATAGTCCAATCCGGTACAAGTAAAATACCGGTTTTTAAAACATTGATTTCTTTGATAGTTACCAGTTTGGGTCACCTACGAACTAGAGGTGCACATCCTAACCGGTTAACCGGTTTGTAACCGGTTCTCTAACCGGTTAGTAACCGGTATTAGTCTAACCGGTTTATAACCGGTCCAAACCGCCGGTTTATAACCGGTTATTGAGTTCAGGAGACAAAACCGGTTAGTAACTGGTTTTTTGTAAACTGGTTAACTGGTTTTACGCAAAAAAACAAACTGCATCATATATTACTGTTATAAACGGTAATATTACCGTTTTTTGACCGTTTTGTGTACTTTGGACCCATTTTAACCATTCATAATTAGTATAAATAAGTATGGAGTGTGTTGGGTTGATTACACCACTTTCCGAGCTCTCAAGAACGCAAAAAACCGCAAAAAAATACCGAAAAAACCGCAAAATCAAACTCAAAACTGCGACAAAAACCGCACAAAAAAATGTCCACACTTGAACAACTTGGTGGTTTAACCGTCTTGCAAATTGTCGCAACAAACCGTGTAAGGCCCCGCACCCGGTAGCCCTACTTTAGCGTCGGATTTACTCATATACACTGTTCTTACAATCAGAGTTAATTAAAACTTTCGCTGAAACGTCAACTTAAATAATTCATTACAAAACATTAAATCTTTTCTTTGATACTATAACACAAAACATTATATTTAAAACATCTTTTCTTCCATCTTAAGATGCCAGCCGTTCAATCCATGCCATGTGCCATCCTCATGCTAGTTCTTTGGTCTGATCACCTGCGTGCATACTAAAAGTCAGCTACGCTGAGTGAGTTCTAGCTAATCAGGTAATCATACGTTACATACACATATCATACATACTTACGTATCCGAAGATACATACTCATACTTAACTAGTTACCCTTCTGTTCTACATACATACTTACTACCATACATATCTAAAATCACTAACTCCAGTCTACCTAGAGTACGTTCATAGTCCGCCGTCTATACCTGTACTCAAGGTCGTGAACATGTAAAAGGTCCGCAGTCCTTACCTATGTTCACCGATTATGGTACGTGCAAGGTCCGCAGTCCTTCCCTATACCATCCTATATTAACAACACGTACAAGGTCCTCAGTCCTTCCCTATGTTGCAACCTATCCATAGCACGTACGAAGTCCGCAGTCCTCCCCTATGCTACCACAACACAAATACAGCACGTGTAAGGTCCACAGTCCTTTCCTATGCTGCCCCAACACAAATATAGCACGTATAAGGTCCACAGTCCTTTCCTGTGCTGACGCCTATCTACATTACGTATAAGGTCCGCAGTCCTTATCTACCTTGGCGTCTATCTCCTATAACACGTATAAGGCCCACCGTCCCTATCTACGTTTACATCTATCATCTACATCACGTATAAGTCCCGCAGTCCTTAACTACACCATCACCTGCCAAGTCTATGTCCAACAGAAGTTAGAGTGATTCGCCATCCTAACTTACTATGTCGAACGTAGGACTCACATACCATTAGCGTACATGTATACACATACTTCACATATACAATAATTACATTATAGCATAAGAACACTCTAGGCGTTCTTTACATCATTCATTTAACAACCATACCCCTTGTCGATACGTGCAATATCCGAAGATCGTTCACGCCCCGACAAGTGTTCATTTGTAATGTTCATACATTTTCGATATATAATATTCGTACCTTTATTTTTAACCTGACAGTACGCGCAATATCCAAAGATCGCTCGCGTACCGACAAGCAATCATTCATATCTGTCACATATGGCATACACTTATCACTTAGGATAAATGTATTAACAACACATCGAGTATGCACACAGCCCCGAAAACATAACAAGGAATGGGGCTAGAAACTCACCTGAACTCGGTTACTTCTTCTGCTAACGGTTACTCCTTCTTGAGCTGTTCGCGTCTAACTCGGGTCGGTGCTCGGTTTCCTTCTTGATTTCGGCTAGAGATAAGGAAGAACTAGAGAGAAATATTAAGTGTGTGTTTTGGTGGTGTATGGAATAGGTTAGAATGAGGATTAAATGGTGATTAATGGTATTTATATTTAGGGATCATGGGCTCAAGCCCATGGACTCTCCTTCATTCTTTCATAACCCAAGTCCATAACCCATATCCATTACCCAACACTAGCCCGACCCATACCAACTCCTACTCTATTTATTTATTTCCCGATAACCCGAGTAAACTTTCCCTCTATTATTAAATAATATAATTAATATTATTTTGGAAATTTCGGGATGTTACAACTCTTCCCCCCTTAAAGAGGTTTCGTCCCTGTCACACCCTCAAAATCCACTAACGGAGTTTTACCTTCAGAGGGTGTGAACTAACAGGATCGGATTCATTAGTTATAATCAAACCATAAAACAAGGTTTTCAAACCACGAAAACGTTTACGAGTAATTAAATGCGGAAGCGTATAAACCATAAAATAAATGTTGCGTCACGCAGGACGACTTAAACCCAATGATAACAGTTTTAAAATAGTTTGCATAACAAAAAGGCGTTTCAAGCAATGCATGATCCTATACCGCGCGCCCGCCTCGGCTACCTGAGATTAACATACTAAAAGTGTCAACACAAGGTTGGTGAGTTCACAAGTTTATATAAAATAAAGCGTTTAGCGTTTTGCGTTCAGCGTTTTGCGTTACCAGATAGTGTTAAATCAATTATATATCGATAGGTGGCTAGCCTATACAACAAGTATTACTAAGTGTTCGACACCGAAGCTGACTGTTTATCAAGTGCCTTGCCACCAGGTCATCCAGACCATGATATGTGTTAGCCAAAATTACACCCGCTCGACCTCCAGTCGAGTTTAGCGTTGGGTGGGGTTTGTCAAACCCAGTAGTTCTACTCAACAGTGACTCGCTATTATCCAAATATTAACCTGTTCGATGTGTAGGACTTCAATTGTTTCGTTTGCCACTTTGCCTTTACAAGTGATATATAATTTACTAACAAAATCTTAAATGCGTTTTTCGGAGTATGTTATCTCCCCCAAGTGAAAAGCGTTTAAAACAGTTTAAAGGGGTAAGTGAAACTCACTGTTTGCGAAGAATTCCCAAAAATAAATCACCAAGTGATGCGCGTCACAGAAAACTCTCTCTAGCGTTCTAAAACAACAAAGAGATTTTCTAAGTGTCGGGACTATTATCGAGTCTCTAGACTCGGCACATAACACCTATGCACA
Source organism: Bidens hawaiensis (assembly GCF_021521415.1). Classification (NCBI taxonomy): domain Eukaryota; kingdom Viridiplantae; phylum Streptophyta; class Magnoliopsida; order Asterales; family Asteraceae; genus Bidens; species Bidens hawaiensis. The sequence continues at coordinate 232,610 of NW_027495178.1, read as the reverse complement.
AATTACGTTTCGTGTTTCGTTTGTGAATCGTGTGTGACTTAACAAGTACATTTGTGATACGATACATGTGTGAACAATTATTTACGTGTCATGTATTAATAATGTATATCACTAGCAACTATTCCCCGCAGGGGCAATTTGGTCAAAATACCACAATTATTCCCCGCAGGGGCAATTTGGTCAAAACATAACAATTAACTAGCAACTAGCACTTTTCATGCATTTTCACAAAGTTCGGCAGTTAACTTTACCGAGACAGAATTTCTACATGAAAGATTATACTATTCCACCGATCATAGCATCTCAATTAATTCATTAAAAATCATCACAAAAACATACATGTATTAGGTTTCCAGAACATATTTTATTTTATTTTTATTCCACATTTATTTCTCACAATGATCAATTTACCACAGCAAACTCACAACAGTCAAATTCATGCGCAACAGAATTTTATTTGAAATTCCCGTTAAATGAAAAATCCAATAGATGCAAGACCAATTGGGTTAGGTTCTTAACTCAACAAGTTAACTTCCAGAAGTGGAACCAACCCATTTGGTTTTGTAGTTCATGAGATATAATATTTACAAAACAACCTAACAGCAGGTCTCACAATTCAGATTTGCACAACGTTTTTGTAAAATCATAAAAGTTAACTTTTACACGTCCAAAAATTGCAAATTTATATTCTTTAGAAACTAGACTTAACCTAGTTTACTTTAGTATCAATTATCTCAACCAATTTTCACATTTACACCCCGTTACAGTCAATTGAACATCAACATCACAATCTGTCCAGAAACTGTTTGCAACAAAACTCAACATATTAACCATCTATAGACCACAATTCATTCATATGACATTCTAGACACCATAATCACTATCCATGCACATCAATTCCACATTACATCCATGATTAGGGTTTTACTTGAACTCAAAATCAAGAAACAAACGATTAACATGCAATGACACCAATACTAGCTATCAATTCAACAATCAATACATCTTTCAATCAAAACAAGACACATGAACACAATCACATATAAAAATCGGACCTAGGGTTTATAATTAACCCATTAAAAAATCGAAATTAAGCATAGAGGATGCATAGGATAGTTGTTTATACCTTCCTTGCACCTTAATCTTCAATCAAACTTGAACAATCTTGATTGTATGTGTGTGTGTGATGGCCGATCGCAAGGGAGAAGGGGAAGAAGGGGCTGCCGTCGGGTTTGGGAATGGGTAGAGGGAGTTAGGGTTTAGGTTTATTATTATTTAATAACAATATGTTACACTTAAGTCCCTCAACTTTCAAATGTTACTTTTCTAGCTTAATTAATTTAGTTTTTTTTTCTTGTTTAGCATCACACATAATATAATCAAGTAACACATATGTCTAACACATAATTATCACATAATTATTGTTTTGACGTTTTTCGTTTATTCACCAATTGTTTGCGTCAACTCGTTTGCGTTTCGGTGCAATTTCCGAAAGACTACACATGTAGTAAGTGTCAAGCGTCATTTAAACCCTAGTTTAAATGTAATGAGGTGTGCGTTATAGATTCAATGATCTTTAAGTTTGAATTGACGGAGTTGAGTTAACGGAGTTAACCTGAAATTGACGAATGTCACAGTCCCCGAAACCTAACTTATTCCTTGTAAAAGGAAAACTTCTTATATTTACACACTTTATTGAATCGCCTTTGCATTCTGGGTTATCCTTCTTACTCCTGACTCGTAGTCATCGAGTGGTGTTCATGTGTTGTAGCTATTAAGGTAGCTTGTCCATGAGGCCCTCGATGTACAAAGTCTCGTCTCGTCCTTCCAAGGGCTCCCTCTGATGCTTTGGTGACAATTTGGCAACTCTCTTAGCGTATCTGACTACAAGCTCCAAGCGTGATCCTTCTTCATTACTTTCTACAGTTGGAGTCATGTTGTTTTCGTATATCGCTCTACCACAGATTCTTTTCGTTCCCGCCTCTTTTGTAACAGTCGTCTATCTTATCACTAAGGAAACACAAATGTTATCACTCTAGGAATTATTTAACACATGATTCCTAAAGTAAGTAGTTAATGACGTTGATCATGTGTAATTAACTATTTGCATTACTCCTCAGGTTCTACATACTTCCCTTTATGATTTCACTTGTGGTAGTTTCTACTTTTAAGCACTTAATCAATCAATCAATCAATTAATCCTATCCCTAACATACACATTTAATTCCTTTAAAAATTAAGCTAACATTATCATTCATCAACTATATATTTTACCGTTACAGAGCTTGCTTGAGTGACACATGGCTATCTTGAACTGGCATCTTCTTTCTTTTCTTACTTATATCCCAATCTCTATTCGAGTCTAAGCATGTAGGATGCTTAAATCTCTCGAACTTATGCTCTGATACCAACTTGTAAGGCCCCGCACCCGGTAGCCCTACTTTAGCGTCGGATTTACTCATATACACTGTTCTTACAATCAGAGTTAATTAAAACTTTCGCGGAAACGTCAACTTAAATAATTCATTACAAAACATTAAATCTTTTCTTTGATACTATAACACAAAACATTATATTTAAAACATCTTTTCTTCCATCTTAAGATGCCAGCCGTTCAATCCATGCCATGTGCCATCCTCATGCTAGTTCTTTGGTCTGATCACCTGCGTGCATACTAAAAGTCAGCTACGCTGAGTGAGTTCTAGCTAATCAGGTAATCATACGTTACATACACATATCATACATACTTACGTATCCGAAGATACATACTCATACTTAACTAGTTACCCTTCTGTTCTACATACATACTTACTACCATACATATCTACAATCACTAACCCCAGTCTACCTAGAGTACGTTCATAGTCCGCCGTCTATACCTGTACTCAAGGTCGTGAACATGTAAAAGGTCCGCAGTCCTTACCTATGTTCACCGATTATGGTACGTGCAAGGTCCGCAGTCCTTCCCTATACCATCCTATATTAACAACACGTACAAGATCCTCCGTCCTTCCCTATGTTGCAACCTAACCATAGCACGTACGAAGTCCGCAGTCCTCCCCTATGCTACCACAACACAAATACAGCACGTGTAAGGTCCACAGTCCTTTCCTATGCTGCCCCAACACAAATATAGCACGTATAAGGTCCACAGTCATTTCCTGTGCTGACGCCTATCTACATTACGTATAAGGTCCGCAGTCCTTATCTACCTTGGCGTCTATCTCCTATAACACGTATAAGGCCCACCGTCCCTATCTACGTTTACATCTATCATCTACATCACGTATAAGGCCCGCAGTCCTTAACTACACCATCACCTGCCAAGTCTATGTCCAACAGAAGTTAGAGGGATTCGCCATCCTAACGTACTATGTCGAACATAGGACTCACATACCATTAGCGTACCTGTATACACATACTTCACATATACAATAATTACATTATAGCATAAGAACACTCTAGGCGTTCTTTACATCATTCATTTAACAACCATACCCCTTGTCGATACGTGCAATATCCGAAGATCGTTCACGCCCCGACAAGTGTTCATTTGTAATGTTCATACATCTTCGATATATAATATTCATACCTTTATTTTTAACCTGACAGTACGCGCAATATCCGAAGATCGTTCGCGTACCGACAAGCAATCATTCATATCTGTCACATATGGCATACACTTATCACTTAGGATAAATGTATTAACAACACATCGAGTATGCACACAGCCCCGAAAACATAACAAGGAATGGGGCTAGAAACTCACCTGAACTCGGTTACTTCTTCTGCTAACGGTTACTCCTTCTTGAGCTGTGCGCGTCTAACTCGGGTCGGTGCTCGGTTTCCTTCTTGATTTCGGCTAGAGAAAAGGAAGAACTAGAGAGAAATATTAAGTGCGTGTTTTGGTGGTGTATGGAATAGGTGAGAATGAGGATTAAATGGTGATTAATGGTATTTATATTTAGGGATCATGGGCTCAAGCCCATGGACTCTCCTTCATTCTTTCATAACCCAAGTCCATAACCCATATCCATTACCCAACACTATTTCGGGATGTTACAAACCGAGACAAAACCATTTGGTGTAATTTCGACTTGTGCGAAATGTCGAACGGATCTCATAAGGCTCGGTGCAAAAAATGTGGAAAATTTTACGCACCGGAGTCGAACTCCTCTTTAAGGCTTCATCTACAAAAACATTGTGATGTTGTGAAAAACAATCCGACCACGGATCAAGCGAATCTTTCAACCGGTGGAGGCGACATTTGGGTTTTCAACCTCGACAAAGTTCGTGAAAGGAGGGCAAAATTTGTCATTCAATAGGGCTTACCGTTTGATCACTTTGACAACCCGCGCTTGACAAAGTTGATCCAAGAAACGCTCCAACCTCGTTACCAACACGTAAGTCGCACTACCTTAAGACGCGATTGTTTAAAAATGTGGAAAAAAGCTAAACAATAATTATTTTGGGTTACGAAAACTTAAAAACCGGTGTTAACTTAACTACCGACGTTTGGTCGGCTCCACACGGTATACCGTTTTCGTATCTTTGCGCTACCGCGCATTGGGTTAATCCCGACACGTGGCAAATGATGAAGCGTACGATCGCGTTTGAGTTATTTAGTTATCCTCACACCGCCCAAAACTTGTTTTATATTTTAGATCATGTTATACAAACATTTAAATTACAAGACAAGCTTTTTTCAATATCTTTCGATAACGCGTCAAATAATACCGCCGCGGTTAGAAAACTAATAATAAAATACAAACCGATTTGTGACGGTGTTTTCTTTCATACTCGATGTGTTGCACATATCATTAACTTGGTTGTGCAAGACGGTTTAAAAGTTAAGCAAATAAAAAGTAACCGAGCGTTTTAGAGAAATGTTAACCGATATTTTTAGAGTTCGTAAGCAAAGACATACAAGATATTTGCAATTGTGTATCGATACGAATTCCGTCACTTTAGGTCCGTATTTCGACGTACCTACTAGGTGGAATTCGACTTGGTTTATGCTTGATAAAGGGTTAAGACAAAGACCGGCTTTGGAATTATTTCATGACAATCTTGCTAAGAAATGAAGAGTTAGGGCATTTTCGGTGAGGGGTTGGGAAATGATTCAAAGTTAAGCGAGTTGCTTAAATCTTTTAAAACCGCAACCACTTATTTGTCGGGATTTATTATCCGACGAGTCCGTTGGTTCTTCATCAAATTTGGTTAGTTTGTGTCAAAATAAACGATTTTGAATATGTTGATACAATGTATGATTATATGATAGTTCCAATGAAATCAAAATTGGGAAAATATTTTGAAGAATTGCCGGCGGTTTTTACTTGTGCCGCCGCATTGAACCCGACTTTAACCATTACCGGAGTTGAAACTTTAATCGAAAAAATTGTTTGGGCTTTGGAGTTGCATTTAGAAGACCCGAATTATGCATCAAAACAAGTGAGAAAATTTAATACTTATTTAGAAAACATGTTTGAACATTATTCTCTTAAATATGGTTCGACAACGAGCGTTCGACAATCAATGGGTTTGGAGAAAGCTCGTCGTCATCAAGTAACCCAAACATAAGTTTTTTAATGATATAAGAAACGATAAACTTAAAAGAGCTCGTGGTAGCGCACCAAATAGCGAGCTAAACCGGTATGGTGCAACCGATTTTATGTTCACGGCAAATGATTTTGAAAACTTTGATATTTTTGGTTGGTGGAAGCAAATGGAACCACAATTCCCCGTGCTTGCCGCCATGGCCCGTGATTTACTAACCGTCCAAGCTTCTGCGGTAGCTTCGGAAAGTGTTTTTTCTTTGAGTGGTAGGATTCTAACGATACGAAGGACGAGGCTAACACCGGAATCGGTGGAAATGTGCATTTGCTTAAAAGACCACTTGGATGCGGCGGACCGTATCCAAGATACATCCAATCTTGAAGGAGAGCTCGTTGTTGAAGAAAAGCTACACAAAGAAGAAGTAACAATTGGTGCCGCACAACCACTAACCGAGGAAGAACAAATGTATGATGATTCGGTGCAATCGAGTAGTCCCGAACCGGACCTAGAAGACCCCGTGTTTAATGTAGACGACGATAACGAAGATGAATAAATAAACGAATGAAGTCGAAGCCCGGATTGAAGAATAAACGAATGAATTTAATGTCATATAGATTATAAACGTTTATTTTCAAGTTATAAGTATTGTTTAAAGCTATGAACGTTTATTTTCAAGTTATGATTATGAAAATAGGTAAAAAAAATCAATCAATAACAAGTGTTTTTAGTTTTTTTTTAATTTTTCCAGGTTTTTTCTTATTTTTCCAGTTTTTTTTTTCAAAAACCGGTTTTTTTAACCGGTTACCGGTTAACCGGTTCGGGTATTAACCGATTCCGGTTAGACCGGTTAGGGTAGTTCTGTGGAAGAACCGGTTAGTAACCGAACCGATTAACCGGTCTAACCGGTTAGGATGTTAAAAACGAAAAACCGGTTATTAAAAAAACTGGTTACCGGTTAACCGGTTACCCGAAATGTTCACCTCTACAGTACGAACTATTATGACTATAGTTTTGTCGGGCCTCTCGCCTTTAAAAAAACTATCCGAACTCGATTTGGCTCGTTTACAAACTAGATCGGACCCAGTTCGGTTCGCTTACAACAATATTAAGTGAATTTCAAGAGATGGGCTATTTGAAAGCCTATATGTAATATTGTATAGCAGGCACACCACTGGACATGTTGGACAAATCAATAGTACAAGCCCAAATAGTTACTTTTGTTAGTTGGGCTCAAAGAGTTTGTAACATAGTTTAGCAGCTTTAGGCTATTAGCTCACTTATAAAAGTAAAACTATCTTAATTCTTAAAGCTTCTTTTTTTTACTTCAAGATAATCTTCTCAATGAAATTATTAAACTCTCAGGAATGGTATATATAGAAAATATCTCAAAAAAATAAATAATTCTCAAATCCAAATCAACAAATGCTCATAAAGGTATGATGATATTGTCATAACTAGCAGCCACAAATAAGTATAATATCGGTTTCATGTGAATAAAAATGACAAAGTTTGCTAAAGCAATAAGATAAGTATATTGTGGAATATTTTTATTCTCTTTTACATCATTTTTATTAAATATACACCCCCCTTAACTAACTAGATAAATTACTATTACTCTTTAACATTATTTATATACATATTAGTCCCTACAACATATTTTTCACTTAATAATCTTCACTACATATATCAAATTAAAAACTATCAAGTATTACTATTAATTTATTTTTTTAGTATTAATATTGTAGATATTTATAATATATATTTTTAATTTTAATAGTATATATATTTATAATATCCTTATTTTACCTCTTTATCTTTTACAAAATAAACCCGAAACTCGAAAACCTAACACCCTAAACCCGAAACCCGAAAACCTAAACCCTAAACCCTAAACTCTAAACCCTAAACCCGAAACCGGAAACCCGAAAACCCGAACCCTAAACCCTAAACCCGAAACCTAAACCCTAAACCCGAAATCATAAAAAAAAAACGCAACTTGTAAAAAAATATGAAATACTTGTTTTTGTGCTAATTTGGTAATTATATAATTTCAAAGGGTAATATTAAAGTTGATTTTTTCAGGGAGGGAGGGTATGACAAGCAACCAGGGGGTACATTTAGTCTGACCCTTTATAAACAAAAAAACCCTATATTAATGATAAGTAATTGAAATGTTATTTATATTAATGTCAATTTATGTGATTCGTTGGAAGAAAATTTTTAATAATATTAAACCACAAAAATATTAGTGTTCTTTGTGTTGCTTGATATAATTAATTACAATAAATCGTATTAAATTTATTCATTGAAGTTTCGAACTATGATGATCCTAGTATGCTTGTTTTTTAAACGTTTCATCACTTCATGTTCTAAAATGTTTCATTTGATTTCAAAAGTTATTATATTCAACTAACATGTTTGTTTTCGGTTGATGGTACGTTAAAGTCCTACTATAAAGAGTTCCACGATATAATTTCTACAGATTCGACATTTGGTACTAACAACTAATGATAATGTTATTGTCATGTTAAGAGTTTTAGTTTCTTGATAAGTTATTTTTTTCTTTATAATATATTTTCTTATTTTTATGACATGAATTAAAAACCATAAGAAATTCATTACCTTTGGAGTCGGTTCCTTAAAATGATAATATGCAATCATATGATTAGGCTTGACTATCATATGTATTTGTTTAGATTGTTGATGTTTATTGATTCTTGAGTGTTATTATTTTAAATGAATGATTGGCCACTTACTCCTCATTGTACGAATTCTTTTTGTAGTTTCAACACTAGGATCCAAAATCACAAAAATTAGCAAAATATTAATCATTATTATTTGTCTAAAATAAAAAAGATAATATATATAAAAGTCGGTACTAAATAATTATACAAGCTATATAAACAACTAAAAATTGCATATTTGTATATGTAATAAAGAATTCACATTTATTTTGTATGTTTTAAAAAATTATAATATAAAATGAGGTCCATTAAGTTGTAGGCTTGCGGCTCGGCTTTAAAGCATCTAGAGAGACTTAATGGACCACGCGTTCACATCATGTGACTTGAGGTACTTGATTATATTAACAAGTAGACTTTGGCTAGGGATTTAACAAATAATTAAACCATAATGTAAGGTTTTCTATGGCTTGTTAATGGATTGACAAATAATTAAATCATAATGGGACTAACAAATATATTTTAATACTAATTAAGGCCAACCACAATACAAAGGTTAAGAACGTCATGGGTCCAAGTTGACTGGGAAAAGGAGACACACAACACTGTTATCTAATATTAAAAGTTCGTGACTATGGATCTACGCGGAGTTGGTTCATGAGGTAGGTTTGTTGTATTTTCACGTCTTTTTCGCATATACAATTACTCTAAAATGTTTATATATAAAGTTGGTTGGATTTGTTTATGACTAATACACTCTTGTTGTGGTATACATAGTTAATTTATTTTTTTCCGTTAGGATCGGGGGAGGGGGAGGGGGGGGAACTACTTTAATAATGTTTATAATATTTTTTATTTAATATAGTCATTAATTAATCGTAAACTGTTTAAATCAATAGCGCATAGAGTATGAACGCGAATAACCATTTTCTCCATACGAGTTGTTGACTTGAATCATCTGGTACAAGAGCCCACATTTTCAACATTATAAGTTTATAACGTATATCATGCTCTCTTTGGACCTTCATTTATTCACTTTTTCAAGTCAAACATTTTATTGGGTAGTAGAAAATGCAAGATTTTCAAAATTAGTTTTTGCTTAGAGATGGTAATACTTTTTAGATGTTATCAACTTATCATCTCATACATTAATCATTTTTTAAACGTTTAATATTGATGTCATTACTCTAAAAAGTTGTTTAGCATTTGTATGTTGAGGAAGATTATGATATTATGGTAAAGAATCGCTTTCCATGATAAAAAACCCGTGTATGTTTCTAAGTTTAAAATGCATTTATGTAGTGACTAGAATCAATTTGGCGGATTTCAAAGTTAACGGTCTGTTCCGATAATTTGTCAATCAAGTTAAAATTTACCCCTAAAAATAGATGGATCAAGGATGCCTACGGTGGAAGTGGTCATTAGAATTGATGAAATTAGCCAATAAGTTGGTTAGTTGATAATTGACTAATTGTAATCAAAGTAACATAACTTGGTCGACTTGATTTTTTAGATAGTCAACCGTGTTTGAAAAGAAAATGATAACTTGAAAGCAAATAACCATGGTTATACACGTTACTTCCCAAAATAAAGCATGTATCAAATTGTCTTATTCTTTTATACCTAGTTTTGTCCTATTGAGTCATATGTGTTTGTATTTTATATGCCACGTTTTCACAATATATGTTTTTTTATTGATAGATGATTACATGTATGTATATATGTTGTCTACTTTGGAGTTAGGGTCTTTCTACAAACATTAAACTGTATTGATGTCTTCATAGATTGAGCTAAGGTCTTTTTACATCACATTCTCTTCGTACATACCATACCAATAGTTTTTGGTATTTGTGTGTGAAGAGGTAGGTCACCGCAAAGCCCAGTTGGACCCACAAGACTCACCTTGAAGAGGTACGTCTACGCAAAGACCAACTGGATCCGCAGGACCCACCATGCTCAGAGAGATGAAGACCTTACACGCAGTAAGCCAGCTGTCCCCGCAGGAAAGCCTCCCTTGGTACAGTACCCTGCCTGTTCCCGCAGCTGTGGGTACAAGCCAAGAAGGAAGGCTACCCGCACTAACAGTAAGGCTACACGCATAAGGCACTAACTCTTAATACTTCAGTAATGTCACCTGAAGAAGGAATGAGCAAGGCGGGAATATTCCCGCCCAAAAGAGCCAGTCCGTACGCTTCTAGAAGATATTTTGTACTATACCTACCAAGGTATGGACAAATAGACAAGATCTGACAAAAGCAACCCATGAACCAATCACAGGGTGACAGCTCACTGACAATAGTACGAGGAGGAGCACGCTCCAGTACAAAATGTCACTATCAGCCGCTGCCTACCCACCAACTCCCATCATGGCACGAACGTAGCTCATAGTTGGTGGAAAAGGAATATTATATACAGCTGGCCGTACCTGCTTGGAAACCTACCTTCGGCTATAAATACTCCAACACCCTGGAACTGTATCATCATCTTCTCTCTAGCTATTTCTCTCTATATACACTTATATTCAGAGCAACCTAGTCTGATTCTCACGCCGGAGGGTGGTCACAAGGAGGAACCCCCCCCCCCTTCTCAGTGAAGAGCTTACGGTGTCTGTTTTGCAGGTTGAGAAGAATAGCCATCTTTGCCGGACCTAACCCTCGTGGGAAACATATACTTAACCCTAAGATAATCCTTAATCTGTCGGGGTCACTTAGTGTTTCTTCATTGGCGCCATCCGTGCATTAAGCTAGAACTTACTCTTCTTTTTCTCAGTTTTTTCAAACTTCTGGAAAGATGGTTAAGGTTACTCCGATGCCAAAGCCACCGGGTAACCAAGAAACTCCGGTAACCACAACCCCAGCTACTGGGGGGAACACCGGTGAATACACGATTGTTACGAACACTACCCCGGTTACCCAAGCTGGGGCAAGTGCAGTAAACAATCCTCTCCTGGGATTCATTGATACCCAGTTGGGGAAACAACAGACGAGACTTCCCCAACAAACACCAGAACAAGTTAAAGCTTGGGCGGAATCACGTTAGAAATAATTCCAAGCCGAGTTGGACGAACGTTTACGTTCACTCCAACAGGCCAATGACAAATTCGGAAGCACTCGACAACAGCTCAACATGAGCAATGATTGCGAGTATGTGGATGATGAAGATTGGGAAGAATCTGACAGTGACGCAAACCCACGTCATAAGGCGAAAGGGAAGCGTAAAGAAGCAGACTTCCACTCGAGAAGAAATTTCGAAGAAACTTTCAAACCAAAGAACACGGGGGGAAACCCACGTGACTTCTCCAAAACTTTCAGACCAACTGTTGCGAATGCGGGAACGTCCAAATTTGCAAGGGACATTGCGGAAGCAATCGCTCCAAAGAGTGCCAAACAGATGCCCAACATAGGCACTTACGATGGCATATCTGACCCGGACGATCACATGAACAGATTTATAGCGGGGGCAACCGTCAGTAATTGGACGGAACCCACATTGTTACATGTTCCAAATGACGCTCGTTGGGGCAGCCAGAGCGTGGTTTGATCGTCTACCGGTCCACCACATCTACGATTGGGCAGACTTCCAACACAAATTCAGTCAACAAAGAAAATATACTGAAGAGCAATGGACGATCCTCAACTGCATCCGAGAAGAAGACGAATCTTTGCTAGACTTCATCACTGCTTCAACTCAAAGAAGCTAAGTCTGAGCACTATTAGCGAAGATCTTGTTCGCGCCGCTTTCATCCAGGGCGCTGAGTACCCAGAGCTCATCTGCACGTTGACAGGTAAAGACGGCATGCCACCCACATGGGATGCCATCATGACGGCAGCTAAACGCTTTGCCGAAACGGAGAAGCAACTGGGTAGAAATCTTTCCCAGAGCACAAACCTCTACACCCAGAGAACAAGAGAAAATAACGTCCGTACCGCCCGACAAAACAGAAAGAGAAAGCTTGGTATTTGGCAGTCAAGGGTAAACTTTGACACCTCATCCAGCTCTCGCCCTCTCTTAGGCGGAAGGGACAACATGCAGTCGTCAAAACGGAATCCCAGATGGACGCCACTCACCAAAAGCGTCACCGAGATATTTGCCACCGAGAAGCTCCAATGGCCAAAGGCTCCAATAATCCGACAGCGTCAAAACGCTGATCAGAGCAAATCCTGTGACTTCCACGGGACAAAAAGCCACACCACGGAGGAATGCACATCCTTGAAGGATGTCGTCGAAACATTCGTCAAAGATGGGAAACTTACACACCTCGTGGCGTCAATCAAGAACGGAGGGAGGAAAGACAATCGGTACAAGGGCAATGGATGGAAGCCCGTCGACATCAGCATTCACATGGTTCACGGCAACATCAGAGAAAGAAAACGACGAACAACAGAGCCAAGTGCGTGGAAGGAAGCAGAAGTGCGCTTCCCGCGTGTGCCAGGGGGGCCCAACAAAGAAGGCCCCATAGTCATCAAAAGCCAGCTGGGGCACTACATCACCTCCCGCACCCTTGCTGATAATGGCGCTTCATCAACGATCATGTATAGGCAGTTCTTCGACAAGCTAGACGACGAAGACAAAGAACGCCTAGAAACAGTTTACACCTCAATGGAAGGGTTCGACGGCAGCACAAACACCCCCTTGGGAATCCTATCTTTCCTTGTCACTCTTACGGACGGGAAGTACTCCCGCACAGAAGACGTGGACTTCGTTGTAATGAGGAAGCCACACCACACATACGACATTCTCTTCGGGAGAGATGGGATGGCAAGATTTAATGCCGTGGTGTCTTCGGTCCATGGTATGATGGGATGGCCAACAGCTGAGGGCGTCGCTATGATCACGGGCATTCCCCAGGTATGCATCGCATCTGTCTCATCTAAACCCAAACCAAAAATGGCTAAACCAACCACCTCTGAGCCATAAGAATGGGCCTTCAATGGCAAATACCCTGACCAGGCATTTACCATTGGCCCAACGATCACTAATCCCACACGCACCCTACTCAAACGCTTGTTGCAAAAAATGCCGATATCTTCGCGTGGACACCAGCTAACATGACTGGTGTACCTCGAAGTAAGGCTGAGCATAAGCTCAAGTGTGACCCGGCGTTTGCGCCGGTCATACAAAAGCGTCGCGTAATGGGTGCTGAGCAAGCTAACGCGTGTAGAACCCAAGTCAAGGAACTCCTTGACGCAGGCATCGTACGCGTTAGTAAATATCAAACATGGGTTGCAAATCCCGTCATGGTACCAAAATCCAACAAACAATGGCGCATGTGCATAGATTTTAAAGACCTAAACAAAGCATGCCCCAAGGATTGTTACCCGTTACCCGAAATTGACCTTAAGGTAGATTCATTAGCACCGTTTCGCCTTAAATGCTTCCTTGATGCATATAAAGGGTACCATCAAATCCACATGGCTGTTGACGATCAGGATAAAACCGCATTTCGGACGCCCGATGGCACATTTTGTTACCAAATGATGCCATTCGGACTAAAGAATGCCGGATCCACATACCAACGCCTGATGGACAAAGAGTTTCATGCCCAAATCGGGAGGAACTTGGAAGTTTACATGGATGACTTGGTCATCAAAAGCCTCAGCCAGAGGCGATGTTGAAAGACATCGAAGAAACTTTCAACACGCTCAGAAAGATAAACATGAAGCTCAACCCGAGCAACTGTTCCTTTGGGATGGAAGATGGGAAGTTCTTAGGAGTCATCGTTACCAAAGATGGCTTCAGAGCGAACCCCGAAAAGGTTGAAGCCATTATGAAAATGGAATCACCTACTACCATCAAACAGACTCAGACACTGAATGGACGACTAGTCGCACTTAACCGGTTTTTGGCAAACCATGCGGAAAGGTCGTTCCCATTCGTGTCAACATTGAGAAATTGTTTGAAGAATACGCACTTCCGCTGGACACCAGAAGCGGAAGCAGCCTTTCAAGAGATTCGGTCACGCTTGATCGAACTCCCAACACTCACAGCACCAGAAGTGGGGGAGGAATTAATTCTCTACCTCTCCACCACAGACAGAGCAACTGGGGCAGTCTTACTAGTAGAACAAAAGGGCATCCAGATGCCCATCTACTATGTAAGCCGCGTCTTAACAAACGTGGAAACCCGGTACTCCACCCTGGAAAAATTAGTCTTAGCGCTTGTACAGGCTTCACGCAGGCTAAGACGATATTTCCAAGGCCACCCAATCACCATTCTCACCAACTTCAAACTTGCAAACGTTCTAGGCAAACCCTAGTTGTCAGGGCGCCTAGCCAAATGGGCAATTGAGTTGGGAGAATACGCGATAAAGTACAAGCCAAGACCAGCCATAAAAGGCCAGGTCTTGGCCGACTTTATTGCAGAAGTCCCCGCTTCGCGGGAAAAAGAGTGCCAGGAAGAGGCTCAACCCTCTCCAGCATAAGACATTAACGATGTCTGGCGACTTTATACTGATGGAGCAGCCAACAACGAGGGTTCAGGCGCAGGGTTGAAACTAACTAACCCAGCAGGCCAAGAATACACTTACGCTATTCGGCTGGATTTTCCAAATACGAATAACGAAGCGGAGTACGAAGCATTCTTGGCCGGATTAAGAATTGCGCGTAAGATGGGGGTGAAAAACTTGGAAGCCCACGTGGATTCCATGCTAGTAGCCAGCCAGATAAACGGGACATACACGGCCGTGAATGACACAATGGCCCTATACCTCGCACAAGCAAAAACCCTTATGCGCGATTTCAACGATTGCAAAGTTGTGCACATCAAGCGAAGCGAAAACAAATCTGCGGATGCGCTAAGCAAGCTTGCATCGTTAGCCTTCACCCACTTGGGAAAGGACATCCGCGTTGAACTTCTTGGAGCACCATCAGTCCCGCACAAGGAAATTTGTGTCATCCAAACCGGCATGGAAACATGGATGAAGCCAATCATAAATTACCTTGCGACGGGTGTACTACCAGAGTCAAAGACATAGGCAAGAAAGATACGCTGTAAATCACTGAACTATCAACTTGTTGATGACATACTTTACAGGCGTAATTTCCTTGGCCCACTCCTCAGACGCGTTGACGACCAAGATGCCGACTACCTCCTAAGGGAAGTAGACGAAGGCATCTGTGGAGTACACACAGGTCCACGTGCAGTTGTAGCTAAGCTAAACAACGCGGGATACTTTTGGCCGGGGATGCACACGGATGCGCTGGCCTACATCAGAAAATGTAGGTCCTGCCAGCTCTACGCACCCAATACACATCGCCCGAAGAACGAACTTGTTCCAGTCACTTCTTCATGGCCATTCCAGAAGTGGGCCATCGATGTTACAGACTTACAGGCCCATTTCCCACAGCAGCAGGGAACGTTCAGTTCCTAGTGGTAGCCATCGACTACTTCACCAAGTGGATAGAAGCAAAACCCCTAGCCCAAACTACCGCAAAACATATCAAAAAATTTATTTGGGAATTTATTATTTGTCGTTTTGGACTTCCACAGAGTTTGGTGAGCGATAACGACACCAACTTTGCTGACTAGAAGCTACAAAAGTGGCTGAAAGAGCTTCAGTAGTACAGATCTTCAAACCCTTAATCCGAGTGACAAGGGTATACCAACCCTGGACGCACCTCCAAGTATAGAAGGTCATCAGGCGGTCGACTCGAGGCTCGATATCCAAAATACGGCACACCCATTCGAAATGGCGAACTTTCGCAATTGCCATTGGGTGCACCTCTGTCAAATGAACACTGTGTTTCTCCAAAACACGGTATACGAACTTCGTTAATGGGAATCTTAGATTCCCATATATGAAGAACGAAGCGTAAACCCCTATCTTGCCCTCAGGGGCGTCGTATAACGTCTGGTTGGTCTACGGCAACTCCGGCTCATAGGGCTCCAGCATGAATTTCTTGACGATGTAATTGTATACATCGAGAGAAAGAGTACACTGACACTCGCCAGCAGTACTCTTATCGTCCTTATCGGACTCTTCGACGTTAACCTCTGGGTCATGAGAAGAAGAAGACATTTTTTAATGTTAAGGATGAAAGAAAGCGGTTTCAGGAGAATGCTCGCCGGAAAAGATGAGAATTCGCCGGAAATCGCTTAAAAGAAAAAGAAGAGTGAAGTGAAGATAATGGACGAAATACACCCTCTCCACCTTATATACACTCGCGCAAACGCACCTGAAAAAGCGTTTAGATTGACCACATGCTGTCACGTCGTCATAACTTCCTGCACATCCTGAAACCGTCAGAAGACGCCAACGTCCTTTCAACCGTTTGGACTGTCCTTATCCTTTCACCAACCCTCCGAATTTCAAAAAGATTCAAAAAGATTCAAAAATAAGAGGGAATATACCCCCTTACCTTGGAAAGCAAGAAACCATAAGACAAGTGCGGGTACAGTGTCAAGGCGAAACCCTTCACATACTTAGCACTTGCAGGGAACTGAAGCCAAGAAGATCGATCTTATGGACCATGCTTGCGGAAAGAGAAATAACACCCCCACATGGCGGGAACGTTGAGAACTAGATTGTTTGAAGCTCCAAGGTGGAATTGGTTGTTTAACATAACTGATCACTATGTCTAAAACTACCGAAACCTCGTGGAGAATCTACACAAGTGAAACTCAACGCTCCCGACTTGCGAAGAGGTTACACACCAACCCGCATCATACCCAAAGATCAGGCAGAAAAGTCGGGAATTTTCTGCAAGTGACATTAGGAAAACTGCGGGAAGAATCCCCACGGAGAACTTTAAAAAATGAAAACCCCTTGCTTGAAGTCCAAAAGTTCCCCTCACTTATTAAAAATTCATGAGAAGAACAATGGACTGGGGGGACTTGAAGAGGTGGGTCCCAGCAAAGCCCAGTTGGACCCACAAGACTCACCTTTAAGAGGTACGTCTACGCAAAGACCAACTGAATCCGCAGGACCCACCATGCTCAGAGAGATGAAGACCTTACACGCAGTAAGCCAGCTGTCCCTGCAGGAAAGCCTCCCTTGGTACAGTACCCTGCCTATTCCTGCAGCTGTGGGTACAAGCCAAGAAGGAAGGCTACCCGCACTAACAGTAAGGCTACACGCATAAGGCACTAACTCTTAATACTTCAGTAATGTCACCTGAAGAAGGAATGAGCAAGGCGGGAATATTCCCGCCCAAAAGAGCCAGTCCGTACGCTTCTAGAAGATCTTTTGTACTATACCTACCAAGGTATGAACAAATAGACAAGATCTGACAAAAGCAACCCATGAACCAATCACAGGGTGACAGCTCACTGACAATAGTACGAGGAGGAGCACGCTCCAGTACAAAATGTCACTATCAGCCGCTGCCTACCCACCAACTCCCATCATGGCACGAACGTAGCTCATAGTTGGTGGAAAAGGAATATTATATACAGCTGGCCGTACCTGCTTGGAAACCTACCTTCGGCTATAAATACTCCAACACCCTGGAACGGTATCATCATCTTCTCTCTAGCTATTTCTCTCTATATACACTTATATTCAGAGCAACCTAGTCTGATTCTCATGCCGGAGAGTGGTCACAAGGAGGAACCCCCCCCCCCCTCCCCTTCTCAGTGAAGAGCTTACGGTGTCTGTTTTGCAGGTTGAGAAGAATAGCCATCTTTGCCGGACCTAACCCTCGTGGGAAACATCTACTTAACCCTAAGATAATCCTTAATCTGTCGGGTCACTTAGTGTTTCTTCAGTGTGATAAATAGGGTGCAACTATTGTTGTAGATGTGGTTGATAAAATGTTTGAAAGCTATCAAAGATTTTCACGTGAACAATTAAGAGCAATTACTTTCACAATTAGTATCATGTATGTAATTGAAGGCAATATCCTTCACATTCATTGAGGTAACTAAACCTTATTTAGAAAATTAAAAGACCAAAAGACTTTCATCCATGAAACCAATGAACCTAGCTTATTTGATTTAAGAATTAGACACTCATAAGGGTGATTGGAGTGCCCATCCCATCCTGATCACCTTCCTTTGGTGCTGAAGGAGGCGGGGTGGTGTTCCAGCCCATCCCAAGCCATTCGGCCCTAGTTTGCTCACCCTCCCATCCTTTATCTTCTGTCTCTTTACCAAATCGGTGTGGCGACCCGAGTCGGGGTGGTGTTTCTGACAGTCCTAAGACCTCCTGAGCTCATCATCGATGGCAACCCGTGCACCCTATTTAAGAGTAATACTAATATATACCGAAATGTTATTTCAAGACTAAATCATCAATCATCATACATAAATTCAAATGTATAACAATGATTACGGAGATGAATTCGATCATATACATAAACTTATCGGGGCTATCACAACTCACAAAGAATTCGATTATATACATAAACTTATCGGGCAATCACAACTCACAAATTAAGTTTTGATTTATGACTAACACTATTTAATATTTGGGATATTGGTTTTTTAATATTCCCAACTTTCCCTCATTGGTAGATAACACTCTCAACTTTTGATTTGTCACCCACCACTCCCATCTTTCACCATATTTTCATGTACCACTTCCCGTCTAAATGAACACTAACCTCGTTAATGTTTTGGACTAAAAATGTCATTCAAATTAGTTGAGGGGGTAAAACAGAAATTTATTTTTAACACACAACCTCCATTTCCGGTGACCTCGTTTTTCCGGCGACCTCGTTTTTTCCGAAGAATTTGAGTTTTCCGGCTATCTCGTCTTTCAGAACACCATATCTATCATTTCACCGAGCTTCACATATGCATTTGAGTTTTCCGGCGAGTTGCAGGTTTTCGGCGAACACACATATCCATCATTTCAGCGCCCACCGCCCCAAAAACGCAACCCCCCCCCCCCCGCCACCACCAGTGTCTCACCCAGCCAACTTCTGGGATCGCCTGCGTGCCGGAAAATTGAGTTGCAGGTTTCCGGCGAGCACCATCTTCATCATATCTCCACCGGTGTACAATCTTCGTGATCTCTATCACCTTTTTACACCTCTGAACCATCTCCATTTTCTGAAATACGAGATAGTCGGAAAACTCAAATTCGCCGAAAAAAAAGGTCGACGGAAAAATGAGGTCACCGGAAATGGAGGTTGTGTGATAAAAATAAAATTTCTGTTTTACCCCCTCAACTAATTTGGATGACATTTTTAGTCCAAAACATTAACGAGGTTAGTGTTCATTTAGACGGGGAGTGGTACAGGAAAATATGGTGAAAGTTGGGAGTGATGAGTGACAAATTGAAAATTGGGAGTGCTATCTACCAATAAAAAAAAATTGAGATTATTAAAAACCAATATCCCTTAATATTTTATTAAGCTTGAACACCCAAATCACCATTTCTCCTTGAAATAGAACGTGGTGCTCCTACTCACCTACAAATAGAAAAACCTCCTGCTTCAAACAAAAACAAATTGCTACATGCTAGACTCAACTCCACGACCTTTTATAAGAAAAGTTTTAGGACTACCGCCAGACCTATTGATCTTTTGTTCTAACCTAACACCCTACTTTTGAAATAATAAATGGTACATGTATGTATAAGACTGAAGGGTGTGGGGGCTTCAAAGGGGGCGCGAGCGGAGGCGCTAGTACCACACCAAGGGGCGCTAGAGGGGGCTCCAACACCACCCGTGAGCATGGTAGCGGGAGAAGAGAGAGAGGATGTGGGGCGCTAGAGGGGCGCTACCCACACCAGGGGCGCCACCAGGGGCTCCAACACCCCTTTATCCAGTTTCTCTCTCTGTCACACGTCATAATATTATTGGTTCTTGGCTCTGCTGGAGCCCCCACTAGAGCCCCCACACCCCCTTAGTCTAAGAAGGTATGGCTAGGTTGCCTCCAGCCTCAAAGTGGCTGGGCAGTGGGCACAGCACCTGACTACTGTTTTGTCTAGTCGCTGTTCATCCGGCACAGTGACCACAGCTTTTGAAGCCAGCACCATACCCGGGAGGTTCACATTACAGACTTTAAGTGGGTCCTTTATACACTGCCTTTCTGGACCATTTAACTTTTTTACTGTATGATTCACTTGGGATAATCATAACTAATAACAAATTACAAATAAGCGTATTTCAATTATTACAAACTACTAATAAAATTTTCATAATTATGAGAGTTGCTGGGGCATCAATTGTCTGTACCAAATAATGAATGGACTTGACAACTTTACAAAAACAATAAATTCTGCAAAAATGGAATCTTAGTTACTTTTTTATATACAAAATATTGAAAAAGGTATTCATTTCTATACCAAATTACCAATTAATAAACTTTGGTCTGCAGGTAACATTTACCAAATTAAAATGAAACAAAAAACAGCAGAAAATTCACAGATTATTTCCAATACCTAACAAAAATAAATATAAACCGGACCAAAAAAAAAACTACCCTAACCATCGTCGTCGTTAGGGATGACATCAGTACCATACCAGTACCGAAGATAGGAAATCTTCTAGTATTCTTTACAAAATATTCATCTTTATATGTATCAGTACCAAAAATACCGGTTTGATACTCGCCTTCCAGGTACTGAATGCTCATCCCTAATCACCAGTATCATCGTGACCGATCCATGGACCCCGAGAACTGATCCGACGGGCCAATGTTCTTGCTGCTTTTCAATCTCAGTAAACCGTACAATTTCTGAAACTCTTTCACAACCGGTACACTGCAATTGCTATCCATCACATACACATTCGACGTCTCTGCCACAGGCGACGTGTCCTCTGTGGCCAGTACACCATTATGATGCAACCGTATCGCACTTGACGACAACCTAGATTCCCCATTTATCTGCAAAGCCGTTATCACCAACTTCAACGCCCGACCAGGCGATCCACGGTTCGAGATCATCAACTCGCTCATCTCCGCAGGGCTCATCGTTGCGCCCGTAAGCAAAATCTCTTCGACTTGAGGAAACAGTTTGTGATCCTTTATACCCAAACAATTATTCGCTAACGTCTTGAACGAATCGAAATTACACAAAGGGAAATATATATGCACATCAATACGACCAGGCCGTAACACAGCCGGATCAATCTTCTCCTTACTATTCATAGTAAACACCATCACCTTCTCACTCAAACAACACGAATTCAATATTCCATCCATGAAATTCAGTATCCCTGACAAACTAACCGCAGTTGAAGA
Organism: Bidens hawaiensis; assembly: GCF_021521415.1. NCBI lineage: Eukaryota > Viridiplantae > Streptophyta > Magnoliopsida > Asterales > Asteraceae > Bidens > Bidens hawaiensis. Next base: position 211,242 of record NW_027495178.1, on the reverse strand, counting down.
TCTTGACTGATTCACAAACCGATCGAGATCTTCAACTACGATTAACGACCTGGTTCCGATTTGCAACAACAACTGTTTCAAATCGGAATTGTCAACCACTTTCGTCAAATCAATATCATAAACATCATAATTCAACAATTTCGCCATCGCGGCAATGAAACTCGACTTTCCAGTACCCGAAGGCCCGTATAAAAGATAACTCCGTTTCCATACCCGACCTAACTTATTATAATACTGTTTCGATTTCAAAAACGAATCGAGATCCGATTTAACCTTTTTTTTCAGATCGGGATCAATTGCCAGAGTGTCAATAGTCGCTGGATGCGATAACCTTACGGAACCCCACCGGAAGATAATGTTGTTGTTGTTGTCTTGGGTCCCGGTGTTGATATATAGTTTTAATTCTTTAAATCTAACCTCGATGTCTTCAACCGCTCTGTATATATGCTGTATATACGAATGCAGAATCCGACGCTTGTCAATTTTCTTCAGTTTCAACACAAATGCTTTAGTTTTACCGACCTTGTTGGTCCAGGAAACCCTGGCGCCGAGAAACGTGTCGTGAATGACCTGATCTTCGTCGATACATAAAACGACGCTGTTTGTTTTCGTGCCAGATATTAGGTTGGTGAAGTCGGAGTCTTCGAGTGAAGATAAAGAATTCAGGTACGTATACACTTTACGGTAAAATATATTTTCTTGGTTGTTTTCGTTGAGTTCTGGGACTTTGAGATATTGGTGGACGTGAATTTGGTCTTCAATCCAGTGACCCCATTTTTTTAACCGGAAGATTAAAGTGGTTCGGTATAAAAATAACCGAATGGTTACGAAGAAAGAAATGATAATTGAAAGTATGAAGAGAACACCCATCAAAGTGATCAGAATTTGGGGAAATTAATATTAATATTAATATTATAGAACTTTGGTTATAACGGAGTTGAACATTTGTAACCGGAGAAGAAGAAAGTGGAGGCCGGAGAAATTAATGTGGGAAATATTAAAGGGAGTATGTATGAGGAGGAAATACGAATGGGGGCAGAGAGAATAAGTCATTAGCGTACGCGTAAATTACGAGTAAGCAAACTGCCAAATTAAGGGGTGGTTTGGAAATTCTGAAGTATTATTTTGAGATTCTTTTGGATTATAAAATTGAGTAAAAAATTTCATAAGGAGTAAAAACAAACAATATTATTTTTAAGATTCCATTGTTATGGTGGTTATATGGTGTTTATGAAATGTTAGAAACGAGTATATTTTTTAAAATAAGTCGATGACAATTGTAAAGGTGTTTGGATACATAAAGATTTTAAATTTCTTATGGATTAAAACTAAGACGAGATGTAACAATCTAGATTAGGACGGGTGTAAATCTTTGGTTATGTAACTTGTTTCCGGTTTTGTTCTTGGTGCAAGTCATTGCTATTGTCTTGGTAGGAATGATTTTGGCTTTGCTTTAATGAAAGTTGTAAAAAAAAAAGTAAAACAGTATATAATTCCTTATTTGTGGCTTAATGGTAGAAGGTTTGGATTCTTTAGTGAAAACTCAAGTTCAATCCCCCATTTGTGTCACTTTTGGTAGGTTATGAAAATGAACCTTTTGAGCTAGGTCTTTCGAAGTTGTTGGATCGAATTCCAAGCTCACTAGGGTTTTCATCTCTCTATGTGTTACGACAGAGAGTTATGTTCTTGTGGTGGCAAAACGAATGTCAATGGCAAACAGCAGTAGTGTTTCCAGGGGGAACAATGCCTAAGTCAAACTCTGAAGTCGGCGTGGGCCCGGTTAAAATGACATAGTCTAATCAAAATTGGACAACATGACTCTTCAAAATTAAGGAGTGTGATGGTTTAACACACAATAAAGGCAGTGCCACAAAAGATAAGTAAACACTATATTTTATTTTTGTATTTATAAAGCTTGTTCTTTTTGAAAGATGACAAAAGGTTTACTTTAGAAACCTACGTTAATAAAAGGATTTGTAGGTATTTTCCAGATTGATATAAATAAACCAAAAGAAAGTTTGAAAATTAAGCCTGATTAAAAGTTGTTAGGCACAAAAAAGTAACATTATCAGGATAAAAGAATAGGATTCAAGAAACATCTTTGTAGGTTTTAAATTCGCTTTTTTCTATGGAGTAGGTAGAAAGATTGTATATAATAAAGTGGCTTATGCGACTTTGCACATACATTATAAGATCACAGTTAAGTTTGTAACTAGTATTAGATAGAAAGTTGTTTATGTAAATGTGGCTAGCATATGATTTGGTTGATTTACATAATAAATCAAGAAAAGATTTGTAAAAATCGTATAAAAGTTTGTATATAATCAATGAAAGATATACGCAATATATATATATAATATTTTATGTCAGTTTAACAATTTTCTATATATAAACTAGATATATGATATGATATCCTACAAACTGATATAAGATATTAAGTAGTTAAGTTGAATTAGTCGACCCTTTGAGTGATTTTGGTCCGTTATATTACTTCAAGCAAAACAAGTTAAAAGTGGTTGAAGCTTCAAACAATACAAGGGACAGGAGAATGGCATTGTATTAAATTTGTTCTGAAGGAAGAAATAATAATTAAATTAGCTTGTCATTTCGCAAGTGGACTTTATTCCCAGCTCAATATATAATCCAGAGATAAAAGTAACAATTTGTTCACATAGTCAGATAACCAAGACATCACAAAATTAGTAGTAAAAAAACAGGTAGCTTATTAAAAAATAAAATAACGTTTTTTTTTTCATTTTTTTAATTCAAGTTAGTTTAGAATTAATATACAACCCTTTTAGAACAATTAAACAAAATCAATCCATTGAAACTGATTGGTTGTAGGGGGCTATCGTCCATTGCTAAGTGAATATATATGATTGGCTAAGAAAATAAATGTATATATATGTTCACGCACATATGACTAATATCCGTTGCCACCCTCATGACTCGAGAGAGAGCCCTTCACGGCTCACGCCTCCCTAATCTATTGGAGCGGTGTTTAGTGCCCAAGACATGGCTTGGGTAGTTAAACGGTCATGGTCACACATAATAGCCTTCTAGATTGAGATACTAAATTTGTATAAATTATCATTTTTTTCTCAGATAGAACAATTCAATATAATAACGTCTAAGTAATAAAACTTGCTCAACCTATATTTTAAAAGCGAACAAAAACTTTATTGAAATTAAATAACGTCTACGTGACAATCATGACCATTAAAGGCACATGGTACGGTGCGGGAACACGAGTCCAAGTGATGTGCTACCATAAAAAAGCCTCCTTGAGTGGTGACTACTTCCCAAAGCCATCTTCCTAGTTTTGAACGATAGGTGTTTTGGGTTAACTGGTTAAGTATGTAACGGTAAAGGATGGAAAAAAAAATAATGCGACGTTCACGTATCTTTTTTGCATTTGTTATGTTACAAATAAAGTTACACCATACACTTGCATTTTTACCTATACAAATGTTTATGTTAATGTTAAATTTGGATACCCCACTAATTACTATTAATGTATTTGCACTTTTTCCTTATTTATGTCTTACATGTGATAGTAATCATTAGATATATTAACCCATCATAAATATAGAACGTGTTTATAATAAATTATGTAACAAGTAGAACAATGCCTAGTCGTTTCTTGCTGGTAGAAATCATATTAAGTTCAACATAGAGCTATTTCACCTATGATATAATATTTGGCTAGCTTTGTAAGTTTAACGTATGCAATCATATTCCATTATCCATATTATAGTAAAAATACTTCCCTAACACTTGGTTTCTTACTTTTACACACACATCACATAATCTAAAACAATTTGAATTTTACCAAATCCACCCATTCACAAACATTGTGTGTTACCCATGAATCCACCAAATAGCCTAAAAGGTTCAAACACACTATGATGTCACTTGTCACGGACCCATCTAACGAGCTTTGTGTGAGGTCCTTGAACCGACAAGGACATGTCTTTTATCTCGTGTATCTTAGAGTTCATTGGTATCGGCCAAGCCCTCATAAGGGGATTGACCCCAACTCCAGGTTAGTGGGGTGCTAGAACTTAGAAGTATTGACACTTATGAGTTATGACACACATGTTCTTAATCCTTAAGACACTTAGCATGACTATCAACCCACACTTTAAAACACATCTTAAGTATACTATATCCTAAACACATGACTCGACACGTCAACATATTATTCCCATAAACTATAAGCCATACATGAGTTTAACAAAATACTAATTTAAAGATAACTTAACTTTCTTATGAAAATGATTATACAAAAATAGATGTCAAAAATCATTTAAATCATGCATTTTGAATTATACCGAACAACCCTCTCTTACAAACATTGTGCATCGACTTTGAGTGCACCAAATAACCTGAAAAGGGGTCGTAACTAGGGTTGTCCAAACTGCTCGCCGCTCGTTCGTCGTTCGCTCGAAAATTGCTCAAAAATGCTCGTTCGATTTCGGCTCGGTTTGAAAGTGAGCCGTTCGGCTCGGTTCGGTTTAAAAGCAATCCAAGCACGAGAAAAGCCTCGCTCGGTTTGGTTCGGTTCGTTTTAGGAAGAAAAACATTTATGTGGCAACCCTCAAACATCAAGATTTTTTGTTTGGGTTATCGGTTGTCTTTTACTAAACTTGACGTAAGACATATTTTGTATGTTAAAAGTTGAAGGTCACATGATTCCATCATAAGCCTGCATCAAGTTGTATACAACATGGTTTCCAATGTGGTCGTGTTAAATGGAAGATGACATAATTGTTTTGAGATTGCATTATTCTATATATTAATTATATTTCTTGATAAGAATTAGAATAAATAACAATAGAAGTGCTTATATTCTTTTAAGTAAACTATAATTTTCGTTCATGTGATTTGTCTACGTCTGTAATTTTAGTCAATTAGTTTTAAATTTGCGATTTTCGTCAATGTGGTTTCATTTCAGCAGCAATTAAACCCGAATTTATTAACCCGTTAATTCTGGTTATTAAACCCATCAATGTACCCTTCACGTTTTGTCCCCCTCCCCCCCCTCCCCCAAAAAAAAAAAATACACCACAACCACTCACGTGAGGGGGACTTGCGAATTACGACTGAGTTTGAGGAGAAAAAAAGATAAAAATGCCCCGCACGTGAGGGGCACACTGATGGGTTTAACGACCAGACCTAACGAGGTTAATTAATTCGGGTTTAATTGCAAGTGAAATGAAACCACATGGACGAAAATCGCAAATTTAAAACTATTTGACTCAAACCACATATTTGGAAAACCACATGAACGAAAACCGCAGTTCACTTTATTCTTTTGGTAATTTGGTTGATTCATGTCAAGAACTAAGAGAACCTTATACACTATTAGTAAAATAAGCATTTACGATGTTTTTCTTTTATAGCTTTTTCGTATGTTTCTCGTTTTTAGTCTTGTTTTGTGTCTGAGCGTTGTTTTACTGGATTTGTTTGTAATTGAGTCTTGTTCTTGTCCAATTTCTTACTAAACTGGTTTTTTAATATATGTTTGGCCATTTAAAAAAAAGTTTCCTGTGGATCGGTTGATCAAAAGAAGAAAAATTATTATTGAACTCTTCCTAACCCATGATATGCAAATAAAATCAACATGGTGGCTGATAAGGTGTGCTTTTAAAATATTAAAAGAATGAATTCATGATGAACAACTGTAAAGGAAAGAGTCCATTCATATACTTTTTAGCAAGGGGCATATCATATGTGTGTGTGCCGTCTTGATTCTTGAAGCAAAATGATACTATTTTTCTAGGTAATCATCTGGTTTTTCATTTATTATTTTATGGGTTTATCCTTGTAGAAGATATTGAAATATACTTTTCCTATCAAAATCAAAAAAATAGTATGTGATAAGAAAATAATTTTTATAATAAGAATAATATACTAAGTGTTAGTAATATGAAAATGTGAGGATGTTTGTGGAAAGATATATCACCATTCACTAAAGAGAATAAGAACGCGCTAGTATTATTTTGTGCTTAGCATTTTGGATTGTATTATAGGTGTTAGTTTAATATATTTGGGCTAGCTTTATGTTCGGCCATTCTATTGCTCTTTTCTATATTTAGTTAAGGTTTATGTTTATGAATATATATGAAATGATAGGGTCTCGGATCTCACTCGTGAGCTAAAATAAGCCTCAAAAAGGTCAGTGAGCTAAAATAAGCCTCAAAAAGGTCTTGGATCACACCCGCGAATCCAATCTTATCAACGTGTAGAACCCGCGGATCTAACCTTCTCACCTTACACAAGCTAGCGGGCGCCACTTGCGGGCAGGACACCAATCACACGCATAGAAGACAAACAGTACATAATGATAAGTCCACTAGCCAATCATAATCCAAGAATCCTCAATGGTGACAACAAGGACAACAGGCGCACGTTGAACGGATCGTAGGACGCCAACACTATGCCTCCCGCCAACGACCCTCTAATCCAGCCAGCTGTCACGACCAATCAGAGGCCTCGTACATGCTCACCCATAAGAATAGAAGGTTCTCCCCTAGTGACAACATGACCAATCATTCTCTACCACCCCGACTATATATACCAGGCTTAGATCAACAGTTAAGCACCCTCTCCTTCATTCTCTCACTCTTATTCTTTGCAAATAGAATACTGATTCTCATGTCGGATGATGGTTACAAAAAGACCACATGTTTTTTCTTCTCGTAACGAACTCATGGTGCTAGGTTTTCGTGTGACTTATGTCCTTTTTATATTTGCTTTTTGATAATAATAAAATCATAGCCGTCTTTTCTTTAAACACATTTATTAATTAACAATTGGGTTTGTTGTTTTTTCTTTAATTTATCATTATTTCTACAAATTGAAAACAGACATTTTATTTGAGATATATGTATGGACCAAAAGTAAAATATATTCTCTGATAATTCAAAATTAAAAGTCAGAAGTGGTGCAAGTTGTTTTATTGTAGACGAACCAAGATTTGGTGAATGAGTGGTGCGGGGGTGATCTACTTTTAAGATTCCAGCAGCTTTTCTTACTGGAACTGGAATCAAACCATAACCTTATTTTTGTTTTTATGGATCATGTTTGATATGAAAACTGTTTGTCAGGATCATGCTTAATCTAAGTATTTTAAACAGGTTTAACACTTCAATTGATCGAACAAATCATTGGAACATGGTTGTGTACATAGTTATTTAATAGAAAACGTATTCCGATATTTGACTATCTATGACCGGTTACCTCTGAACGGAGTCGTTTACTTAAAATCGGAGCTATGTTTATAGATATCTCTAATAGAAGTTACGTGTACATGTTGAGTGTATATTTACTTTACACGAATGGTTTTGGTTATTTGTTTGGTTCTCTTTCCGCTCAATGTTTGATTGAATCATCTTGTTATTCTTGATGTCAATTTTTCATCAGTTTGAGACTAATGTTTTACTTTGATCTCGAAGTTCAATTATTTAATTATTCATAATTTCAATGTTGCATTTATTCACATTGATATTTTATTTGAAATTTTCGTTTGTTTAATGTGTCATTATTGACTTTAAAAACTTAATCTATTTTGATATTATGACATCAAAGTTTCATCTATCTATTTTATTCTCGAACCCAACGCCTTATCGACTTACGTGTTTATCTTTTGTTAGTTCAATGTTACATCTCTTTACCCTGCTATTCTCGACTCCAATTTTTGTAAATTTTTAAAACATCGGTTTGGCTTTCTAAAGCTTAAATTAAACGGTTTTGTTTTCTAAAAACCGGATCGCACGGGCTGGTTTTAAAATACAATCAGAACAAACCGTTCACTAATTCATCTGTTGGTTATTTCTTTAGGTAAATATGTTCTCTCTCTATTTGAATTATTTTTATCTTAAAATCCAAACATGTCGATTAACAATATTTAACATGTTATATATAATGTTAATTCAAGGGTAAGGATCCTAAGAGAACTATTTACAAATTGAGAAATTTGAGAACCATTTTGAACCACTAAAAATACTCTTAGAAAAATATTTAAAAAAACCATAAAACAAAAAATAACAAAAATTTTAAAAAGTAAAAAAACCAAAATTCTTATATTTCATTCCGGTTTCATTAAAAAAATAAAATAAAAAAAACGTCGTATTATACACATATGTATACTTTTATTTAATCTTTAATTACGTAATATACACATATGTACAATATCATTTATCTTAAATTATACATATGTGTATAAAAAAACATGTAAATGTATATATATGTATATATTATACATATGTGTATATAATTTAGCTAAATCGAGTTTTTTTATATGAAATCGGGATGGTAAAAATAAAAATTTTGGTTTTTTCACTTTTTTCATTTTTGTGTGTTTTTTTTACCCAAAATAATTCTTATAATTCTCAATTTCAAAAAATTATGTAATGATTTTGATCCATCAATTCAGTTAGTTGTGTGCCGAGATAGATATTGAGATCTCAGATTTGAATATATGTATGGACCAAAAGAAACTTGTACACAGCACACCTCAGCCGTCCAGGCCTAGTGTATACCCATCACACATTGATATACTATATTACTAGATTATTCTTGACTTGATTTAAAGTTATCATATAGAATATTCATAATACACCCACTGAATTCATTTTATATTGGGAAAATAATCTCAAAATGAGAGATTCCAATTTTGATCCACCGTTTTGAAATTTTTTAAAGAAGACCCCTCCCAATCTTATCAACGACGAATGTGGAACTGTCACGTGGGCCATGGCTTCAAATCTCATTGTCACAATGAGATTGGGGAGCCACGTGCCAGTTTCTAATTAGGTCGTTTGAATCTTATCGATGGCATCCGAATTTAAGTGTTGACTTCCGAATTTATACGTGAAGATGAAGTTGGGACGGGTTATTTTGAGAATTTTCAAAATAGAAGGTCATTTTTGGAACCTCTCTATTCAAATGGGTTATTTTAGGAATTCTTCTTTTATATCTCTATACTTATTATCCCCCGATTGGATCGGGGGCAAACGCTTACGAAAAGATCGCTTGGATTTAAGAAAAGTTCGCTTGGATACCCTCCCCCCTCTTACTAAGACTACAAAATGTTCTTGTGAATTATGGCCAATACCGGGTATATAAGCAGTGATTTCAAATCCAGAGGTTAATCGTACTCTGGCAACTTTACGTAAGACAGAGTTTAGTTTTTTTGGGGTGATAGTGGAAAGGTTGACAGATAAGTCACCCTTACTCCCACTCTACAAAAAGAAAGACATGTAAACGTTTTTTAGATTAGATTATATTGTGTGACATAATAATTTTTTTCAAGAGAGAACTGATTTCTTTTCATCTTTAGCTTTTTAGATATTTGTTTTTATTATCTTCACAACATAACCGTTTTATAAAACAAAAAAAAAATATCATGACAACTTGTTCTTTGATGATGATATTATAATTTAATATGAGTTTGACATGTCTCTTGATTCAGATATGGAAATTAATATAAGGGGGTGTTTGGTACAGAGAATGGAATTGTAGAGAAATGGAATAGAGAAATGGAATTGCAGAGAAAGGGAATTGGTCTGGAGAATGAGAATTGACTGTTCTGTTTGGTAGTACAGAGATTTCAGTAGAGAAATATAGCTGAGAATCATTTCTCTTGTTTGGTACATAGAAAATAAACAGAGAATTATATCAACTTTATCATTAGCACAAGTATTTTTTTCATAACAAATATTTATTAAAAAATAAAAAACATATAAAAAGATGCATAAATTCCAACCAAAATATGCATTGATCAAACCAATTCACTTACAAAACATAGTTTTTAAGCAAAAAACATCAACCATAGTTAAAACCAATTCACATACAAAACATACTTCAACCATACACAACTATCCCATTGAACCATCGGTATACAACTCGACCATCTCAATTTTCTCTTCTATTGTCAACGCAAGAAAAGAACGTCCTAGATCCACATCTTTACCAATCAAATGAGCTGCTTTGAACCGTTTTTATCATAACTCACAATATCAGTTGTTACACAATGAATTTCAAGTAAACACCAGAAGAGTTTATAACTCATGCTAATGCTTTTTTTACATGCTAAAATAGTCCCTATCGACCAAAGGATTTCCTCTCCTGTACTACTTGGATGTCATTGGCTATCTCATTATTTTTTCACTTTCATGCCAACCTGTGCAAAAAAGTCTTTTGTGAGATAGGTTTCATTTGAATCAAAGCTAACTCAAAGTCTCAAACCCATTTAGATCCCTATATTTGGTGTAACGTTTATGTCAATGTTAAAACTTATATAACACATCACTGACTATTTTTAGGCTACCACACTATCATTTGACCAATTCAATCTCAAAGTTGACATTTTACTTCAACTCAACTTTTTAAGAGAAATACCAAATATGCCCTTAACAATATGCAATTTATATTTGTAAGTTTCTGTGGATCTGACCCAATTTCAAATAACGTCTAGCAGTCTAAACCTCATTTGAATTACAAACGTAATCTATTTCAATGTAACTCTAGTAGTTTAAATTACAAAAGTAAACCATTACAAATGTAATCTATTTCAATTTAACTCTAGTAGTTTAAATAACAAAAGTAAACCTGCAGTGACCAACTTTGATCATCAAAAGTCTACTGCAACAATTTTGACTATCTTTAATCAATTTGGGCTTTTATTTAACCTATTTTTAGTTTAAAAAACACCAAATAACAGCCTTTAATTTAAAAAAATGCTTCTGATCAGCAACAAATAAAGTTAATCTGCCTAAAAGGTATGATCCAATAAATGTGATTAAAGTATCTTCAAATTAGAGGTATATAAGTACTGAAATTAGACGACGCGATATTTAGGAACAAATGCATACTCGAATCGTAGCATGAACCAAAACTATCCTGAAATTAAGACATGCACGGCCTGACAGTCATCAGAAAAGCTTCGCAAATCTGCAATATAAAAAAATCAAAATGATAAGGAAAACATTAGCTCTAATCAGAGGTTACATAAGTACTGAAATTAGATGCTACAATATTTAGGAACTAATACATGCCCGAATTTAATCACGTTCAAACATTATCCTGAAACCAAGACATGCCTGGTCATGAATAGGATATTGATCCCAATGTTAAATGAATGACTATCAAACAGATACACAGATACAGGCACATCATCATCACAGTCACATCAATGATAAAACTGATGTTCATCAAACTTTCAAGAGTCAAAACTAACTGATACATACGAAAGCTATGGAGTTTCAGACGACGGAAACATGATCATCATAACCGTTTATCAAATAATTCCATACTCAGATCATCATGACAGTCAAAATTCTCGTCGGTTGTACATGTAAATGAACGTGTAAGCCAAAGAATACAACGAAATAAGTACAAACAACAATGCACTCCATATAACTGTTTAAGCACCAATGTGAAGAGATGGTACAATCGTGAGTGAGTGACAACCAAACTTAAAAATAATATATAAACAATGGACTTAACAAACAACATATCATTTGTTTGTACACAACTTGCACAACAATTAATAAACCATATACAACAAAGCCAAGTCGCTAACAAAGTATCATCATAGCCGCAAAATTACTGTCGAAAGGTGTAATAAAAAAAGGCTCAGAACCATATCATGAGTACAATAAAAGTCGACACGCCAAAGACTGAATCATCATCACATCCACAAACCAATTTATCTAATCAAATTAACCCAAATCTATGTTTCGAAGGCCATTGTCTACCACTATGATGAAGCTCAGATGAGGCCAGGTTCATCATCACAACAAACCGAAAACGTTTTCAAGAAACGGACCATCAAGTAATCTCGTGCATAGGTGGAAACAAAGTGTAGAAACACTTAAAAAGGCCAAAAATAGCCATACCGCGGAAGCAACCACATAAACGCCCCTTAAAGTACCCAAAGCAAACGGATACGACCACCATTGAATCCATAAACATCCAAAAATCAGCACTATAATGAGATTAATCTCATCATTTCAGTACGTAATAAGAGAAACTCCAACAAATACACACATTCGCCAAATTAGAACTTGCCCCGTCACCTGTTCGATCAAATCCCAAAGTAAAAACGAAAACCAATATAAAACTACAAACACTAACCATCTTATCAGTTTGATTCAACAGAGTTGGTTACCATTACGTGATCCATATCCACAATAACAGATTTGAAGGTGAATGTCCACCGAAACCAGGTCCGCGACCTTGCAAACAAAATCATCAGCGAGTCCATAAACCCTAGAAATGTCTTTTAAATATCAACAAACAAATCAAAGAAAAAAAGGCAAAACTAAGAACTAACTGCTTACCCGAGACCACCACCGCCGTTGATTAGAGCTCCAAAACGAAACCCGGCAACGGCAATCATCGATGGAGAAAGCAGATTTAGAAGTCCAATGAAACATCACCATCTTACCTCCGTCATCTCTGTTGCCTAGGATTCAAAAATGGAAGCCGGCAACGACCGTCATCGGAAGAGATGAACGTCGAGAGAGCCTTTCATTTGCAGAAGAAAGAGTTTGAAAGGAAAAGGAGGAAAATGAGAGAAATGAACGTCGAGAAATCCAATTCTCCGCTTTTTTTAGAGAAACAAAATCAGAGAAATGGAAATGGTTTATTTCCATTTCTCACCTCTTTCTTTCATAAACAAACAAGAGAATTCTTTCCAATTCCATTTCTCACCCCTCAATTCCCTCTACCAAACACCCCCTAAGAGTGACGTTGGATTAATCAAGTGCATGCATTTATGGGGCCTTTATATAGTTTTTGTCAGGTCAGGAATAGTACACCACATTATGAACAAGGACACAACCATCTCTATGATGTATGCAAACTGCATTTTGCGGTACGTTTACTAACCAGGGTGAATAAAAAAGACCCTATTAATGCATATAGGTTTAGATTTGTTTCTTTATAAATAAGTTTTCATTGTATAATGTATTAAGATACATAGCTAGGTTCATGTTTTGTGTGAATATGTAAAATATAAGGTAGTAATAAAGCAATAATATAAATTGTTGAAAACTAAAATTTCAAACATTTTGAAAACCTGAAAAAATTCAATCTAACAGATTATGTAGATATCCAAAAGTTATTTTTGTGTTGATAATACCAAAATATTAAGATCTTTTTTAGGAAAGAAGTGTGTGCGAGTTGTTTATTTCAAAATAGGCTAATTATTATCTTTTGAATAAAAATTCTACTCAATTTCCGTTATAACAAAAATGATAAGTATATGTAAGCCCCATAACGGAAATTGTTACACGGATACTAAACCCATTTTGGTACTAAGGATAGGTTGATAATCCACAACGAAAGGCATTCTACTCAATAAAACAGTTAGTTTAGCGTTTTCAACGTTTTCTCATATGTAAATACACACTTTTCAATGTTTTCAACATAATGTAAATATTATTTTAAATGTTTGCTAACCATTTCCGAAACAGAAATATCGCGACATCGTTTTCTCCAAGTCTAGAAAGGAAAATACACTTGGAATAAACTAGGCAAATGCCTGATATTGCAAGATCAAGATCCTATCTTTTCATACTATTTATTTTTTTATATATATATTTATTTATTAACTAGTTTTGATTCCCCGTATTACGGGGTTGTTTTATATTGTTTGTTTTAATATTTATTTATTTTTTGAATTTATATTTTTTTTATTGTATGAAAGTTAATAATATACTTATTGTTAGATGAAAAATTATTTCACAAATAAATGAGATGTTATAACCCGATTTAAAAGCTATATGGTTCTGATAAGACCCAAGATCCATTTATTTTTTTACTATAAAATTGGTTTTTTAATTATAAATAATATTTATGAAAGTTAATAATATACTTATGGTTTGATGAAACCCAAGACCCGTTTATTTTTTTTACTATCAAATTGGTTTTTTAATTTGAATAATATATATATCTTTTGAAAATAAATAAAATATTATTTTTTATTATATCCTATTTTATAGGATTTTTACATCAATAATTTGGTGAGAATAATATTTAATTTAATGAGATGTTATAACCCGTTTAAGAAATATCTGGGTTTGGTAAGACTTATACCCATGAATTCAGGTCAAATGCATGAGAAGTCTACATTTAAAAATCAAGCAAATCTGGTGACTTTAAAAAAAGAGGGAGCGACCACATCGCGACACGTAGGATTTTTATGTTTTCATTTATATATATTATATATATTATTAATGATGGTAAGCTAAAGATAAAAGGTGAAAAAAGACCATATAATATAACGACAAGAAATATATATGGAGGACGTTACGTTATGAAAAGGGGACAAGTGTTCCAGAATCAGTTGATTAAAATATCGAATGACTATGACGCAAAGCCATAAATAATAATTAAAAAATGAAATTTTGCCATCCACAAGTATTGGCTTCAATTAAATTAATCTTCTGTTTTATTTTATTCTTTTTCCTATTTCTTCTAGCTTCTTAAACCAATATTATGTTGCTTTTTGGGACATTCAAATTTCAAGAATGCCACAAAACGACTCATTGGACTCGTTTTTTTTCTTGTTGGGCTTCTTGTACGGGCTGTTAGGTTGGGCCCATAAGATTCATAACAATATTATACATTTCTACTCACTATTTTCCTCTTTCCTATTAAACATGTAAAACACTGCTTCATGATCATATTTGTGCTAGTTATCTTTCTTTTGGAATGACAGCGATTTTGTTTATGACAAACGCTAGCAAGTAGCTAGACAAACACAATGAACACAGAATACACCAAACACCTAGAGACCGACAAACATGCTAGGTTACAAAATCGAAGCGAAGCTACGTTCCTACGTATTCCAATCTATATGCAAGAGAACCCTCCTCGATTGATAATCCAAAGGAAGCCTACTTCATCCACAATCCACACTATTGTGAGGACAAATAGTACTGCCATTGATATAAGGTCATATCTTGCTCGCTAAATGCACCACAGAGCAATGAGATGAATATCATTTGTCAGTTTCCTCAAAGTTATTGTTGATTAATATAATCTAACTCATATAAACAGTATATCAACTTAAGTTTTTAATGGGTTGTATGGACGACTGAATAAGTCGTGATTATAAGTTTTTGTAAGATCATTATTTATAAAGTTATTGACGATTTGAATTTGTGGATGCATTGCATACAAGTCTGGTTCCAGACAAGTTCAAGGAACCAAAAGATACAAAACGTAACATTTTGGATCTTTCTTTTTTATGTGGTTATATGAAGATGCGACATTTTGTGTTATTAGTTGTTGCAATAGTGTGAAATTTTATAGGCATTATGATATACTTTTAACAACTTGTTGTGGTTTTTTTTCATTTTAACTAAGTTTTCTTATCCCATACGTTGATGATAAGACATTCTTCTAGTGTTGACAGTTTCCAAAGACGCCTAATAAGTCAGGCGGTTAATTAAGCTCATTTAAACCACAAACGCTGACGAACAAACTTACAAACTAGTAAGTAGTCGGAAAACCATACACCTCCTTAGCTTTTCCAATTTTCATTGCCATGTCATCTAGGCTCCGCTACATGTCTACACATGTTAGAATTTCGTTTTTTCCAATTCATTTTTACATGACCTATCTAACATCCCGTTTGATGCCCAAAACAATGTGTAGTGTGTTATAAACTGGGGCGATATTGGGCAATATGTGGCATGAACACCACCCCTGGGGCGATAAGTTGGGGGGGGGGGGGGGGCGACGGGAATTTGTCGCCGAGTTGTGTAATGATGATGATGACGTGGCAATCAATGATTGGAGGACGGGGTTACATACCGTCCATGTTTTCCACGTGTTAAAAATCGTCTTATTTTGTAGACCTTCCGCTACATGTCTACGCACAGACTAACAGGTTGCGTGTGAAAACATGACGGGTTATGCCAATTACAAAAGGAATCATTCCATTTCTATTTATTTTAAGAATTATTTTGGTCAATGACTGACTCAATTCTCTATTTTGATTTTTGAAGACGTGACGAAGTCCACACGTGACATTAACAATAACATACTCCTCCAGAAAAAAAGAGTAAATAATAAAAATATTTTTAAAAAAATCCATTATCGACTTCCGACCACCGTAACAACAACCATTATCACAATGGAGACTACCATATCAACCTCTATTCCAAACATTCCCAAAATACCCCCCAAACCCCATTACTTCCACCACCTCAAACCACCACTTCTTCACTCCGCCACCGTTGCCGGAAAACCCACCACTTCAATCTCAACCAAACCAACACCCCAATCTCACCACAAACACATCCCACATAATATTCAATATCAATCAATCCCATCTCAATCTCGCCTCCACACCCACCGCACCAACGCCGCCACCGGATACGCGGCAGCACTCGTCGACGCCGCACTGTGCAGTAATTCGCTGGATGCCATTTATAGGTATATTATATTAGACAGACATAATGTTATTATTATTATAATGTTAGAGCTAGGAACTCTTATTAAGAGACAATAACCTCATAGCTATGCGTAGTTAGTCGGGCGGTGGGGTTGGAAATAACGATGAATCGGGATTAATAGATATTAGTCAGCAGGGACGTCTCCGAGAATTTAAATACCTCAGCCGAGCCAAAATAAAAGGGCCCGTTGGCCTTACCGAAAATTTTTTATTCGCTAATCTACATGGATAAAACTTTTATCGACCGATCTATTATAAGCAGAAACCACATTCTGAGCATGTAATTTAAACCATTGCAAATCACCTTATTTTAACACCAAAAAACATATATATGTAATATGTATAAAAAAGTTTGTGCCCCGGCCGATGGTGCGGCTCGCACAACCTCTGAGCCGCCGCTGTTAGTCAGGATTAATTTAATTGGAATTATCTATATGTAATTTTTCAAATATACATATATAAAGCTTTCAATTTTAACCGATTTTGACCAAACAACGTTTAATCGGCGACTGGTCGGTGGGGTACCGACTAGCGATTAATCGGGGATTAATCGGAGCCTAGGCAGGATTTTTACAACCATGCTTCCAAGTGAGCTAGCCCGGGTATACTATTTAAATAAGTGGTGTGCACGATTCGGTTTGGTACTTTGGTTATTAGCCTCAACCAAGTTAACCAATCGGTTTCCGGTTAATCGGTTTGATTTATTCGGTTAATTTTTCGGTTTTCAGTTGGTTTGGTTAATTTTGGTTAATAACCAAAATTAAGCTTAGGCTAAAATTTTTACTTAGAAATACATGAAATGAAGGTATAAAATGAAAATATGAATGGCTTGGTTCGAGGGTACAAAAAATAACTGAAAACCGATTTTCGGTTAATTCGATTACCTGTTAATTTTGGTTCAGTTAACGGTTCGGTTATTGCTCACCCCTTAACGCTCTTTCCTTGTAAAGTCCTAATTACAATTACAACTAGTGTTGTCGAAACCATTAGTCGCTAGTCGGGCGGTAGGGTGGGACTAGCGATTAATCATGGTTTAATCGGGATTAATCGGCGCCTAGTCTGGATTTTTAAAACCCATGATTACAACTGTCGATACAATTTACACTATCCATAACCCGCTTAAAACGTTTTAACTATAGGGACGCGAAAAGGTTGTTGAAGTTGCTGAATTGTAACGAGATGCTGAAGGATTTGATGGAGGATTCATTTGTGGAGGAGAGTGTGAAAGGGAGGGTGATAAAAGAGGTGGTGGAGAAAGGTAAGTTACAACGGCAGGTGGTGGCGATGGTGAAGATGCTGGTGGCGAAGAACAAGTCCGGGATGGTGGTGAAAGTGATGGAGGAGTTTGAAGGGATTTATTGTCAGTTGAATAGTGGTTCCAAATATAGGATGTGTTAATGTTTTAAGAATTGGGATTGTGTTCTGGATTGATAATATGTTGTTATCTGATTAATGTTTTGTTAGGCCTGTTGTTTAAAACTTATTGTTTTAAAAATTAATAAGCAAATTTAAACCATAGTTTGTGTTTTTAATATGTAATAATGATTCTTGTGTAAGTAATGATTCTTGTCACCTGATTAATGTTTCTGGTTTGGCTGGAAACATTAATAAAAGATGCACAAAAGGTGCTGAGTGAAAGAATGTGCACTCAAGGTGTTCAGCGAAATGCTGATGAAAATGATGCCGAGCACGTATGAAATGCCAGCGATGAGATGGTGCCAAATACATTGGCGTACCTAAGAATTTTTTTAGCGGGGTTTGATAAAGGCGCTAAACACTTTAAGAGGGGCGGCTGTTATATTTGCACAAGAATAACTAGAGGTGCACAAATCGGTTTTTTTAAAAAAACCGGTTCGGTTATTAACCGGACCGGTTTTTTTTGGCCCGGAAAAAAACCGGTTCGGTTAATAACCGGACCGGTTAATAACCGGTTTTTGTATGTCGAAACCCTAACCGGTCTAACCGGTTAGGACCGGTTTAGAAACCGGTTAGAACCGGTTAATAACCGGTTAACCGGTTTTTTTTTTAAAATAACCGGTTAATAACCGGTTTTTTTCATAATAACCGGTTTTAAAAAAAACCGGTTTTTCCATTAACCGGTTCGTTAACCGGTTTTGGATCTAAAACTTGTAACCGAAATACGAACCGGCGGTTTGTAAACCGGTCAAACCGGTTTTTAAAAAACCGGTTTTCGTAAAAACCGGTTTCCGGTTTAAACCGGCAAACCGGTTCCCCAACCGGTTTTTTTGACCATCTCTAAGAATAACAATAAAAAAATTTTAGGTGGGCGGTCACCCTCTCTCTATGTAGTAGGTCCGCACCAGTCAAATTGTTGTGACTTAGATTGGTGTACTTGCTAAAATAAATTATAACCTTATAGACATACGAGTATTTGTTTTAGATTTTAAATAACGTCTTTTAAACTCATAAAAAATCATGAAACACAATAAAGTATTTCGTATATAATCTTTATTTTCATGTATCTAGTTTGTCATGTCATTTATAGATTTGTATCTCTTCCAAGAAGGCAAGAACACATAGTACAATACATAGTACAATGCAAAACAATTTCACATATTATCTGAAAATTATCACATGACGTTAGGAATGATATAATTTTATGACGTGCTATTGATGCTAAAACATAATTTAAAAGTTACCTTAATAGATTAAGCAAACTAAACGAATGCAAAGGGATTTTAATGCACCAAATGTGTTGGAATGTAAAAATATTGTTGGAATAAAATAGCTCAAACTGTGTTGCAATCGTATGCCTATGGCCCTATGGTGAACATATAGCTTGGAATGTTAAAAAGCATTGGTCGTTGTAGAATAGGCAAGAATTCAGGGTTCAAAGTACGCGTTTGGTACGAAAGATCTATTGATAATCGGTTTGTTGTCAATGTAGCCCTAATCTCGCATTCCATGTATAACACCTTTATTCAAAATGATTAACGTGTAACTAACACAAACATCGTAAACTATATAACTCCATAAATAATAGCTAAGGAATCCTAACATTTCATACGTATGTAGTTAAAGTACTTCTTGGCACAATACAACGAATAATTGCTAGCTAGCCTATGGACCCAATATGAAATGGGTTGTGCGCATTCATAATAATGATTTACCAATACAATTTATCATACATCAAATATTTTTTGCATGGTCACTTTGAAAAGCTAATCGTATATTTTTTTTCTTTGACTTTATCAATTACTATTTCTTAATACATAAGGACATCGACAACTACGGATTGCATCCAAACGCCCCCCCCCCCCCCCCCCCCGATTATCATTTTGTTTCTCAGTCTTATAACCTAGCATTCTTTCTCCACAAAACCTCACCTGAACACGTCCAGAATTTTGAATTCGTTACACACTCTTCCCTTCATTTAGACGGCCACATGCCATGAAAACCTTCATTCGAGGCGCCTATATCTTAATTTATAATATTTGTAAATCCTACTTAAATATAATTCATTAAATATCAATACCGATCACTTATACATATTTTGTTACTGATATGAATATGATTATGCACAAATTACAATTAGTTAGAACTTTTAGTTATAAAGTTTGGTCTTTTGCTTTAAAGAATAACCAATATATAAAGCCCGACTACCCAGGGTATCCCAATGACAAAAGACGACCTCATACATTCGCGATCGCAGACAACGTTGGATAGTCCAAGCCAGTCATCGCCCAAACATGAGACCATTGCGATCTCCATTGGTCTAGTTTCCTAAAAATATGGAACCTTAATTTAATATTTTAATATCTAATTTATTATTTATCAATAACAAAATTAATAACTATTATTTCTTAATCTATAATCCATGGGCCGTTGCATAGATTTGGGCCAGCTACAACAGCGAGCTTCTCACCGAGTCACATACTCACAGGACTCCGAGTCACTTCAGAAACCTGCTTCACAGACCACCGAGTCAGCCCGAGTCACCTTCATCCTGCAAATTCTCAATCACCAAACCAACCTGTTATGAACCACCTGAAACAAATCCATGCTCACACCCTACGCACCAACATTGACATCACCAAATTCCTAATAACAAAACTACTCGAAATCCCAAACATAACTTATGCACACAAGGTGTTCGACCTTATTCCTCAACCAAGTGTCTTCCTATACAACAAGCTAATTCAAGCCTATTCTTCACATGGCCCATACCACACCTGTTTTTCACTCTACACCCAAATGTGCATCAAAGGTTGTTCTCCTAATCAATACACATTCACCTCGCTTTTCGCGGTTTCCGCCACGCTTAGTTTACCCGTCCACGGCCAAACACTGCACGCGCACATTGTGAAACTCGGGTACGAGTTTGATCTTTACGCGTCGACTGCGTTGGTTGGCATGTATGCGAAATTGGGGTTGTTGGTTTATGCGCTCCGAGTGTTTGATAAAATGATGATCAGAGATGTGCCTACTTGGAACTCGTTGATTGCAGGTAGGGGTGTTTGGTGTTTGAATCGGGCTCGAAAAGTTTGGAATTTGATTTGAATTGTGTTCGAAATTGGACGTTGAAGTCGTTTTTCAAATAAGTACGCATGAAGTAAATAGATTTCGCAGAAAAATAAACTAATTAGCCACATAAAGTTACACATGTAAAATAATTACGCAACTTATAAAATAATCACGCAACCTATATGTAGGACTTTGTACGCTTTGTATGCTAAAGTATCCTTTGTACAATAACATGCCCATGCCTCTATATAACTATATATATTAATTTTATTCATATTTGGGCTACTAGTTCAAATATCCAACCCAAGCCCATTATCCATTTTTTTGGGGGGGGGGGGGGGGGGGGGGGGGGGGGATTTGGATCGAATTTCAAATTGGTCATGAATTTCGAATTCGAATCAACTGAATCTAATTCGAAACCAAGGTCAAAAAAACAAAATTCGAATAATTCGATTAATTTGGAATTTTGATACTCGATTCGTTGAACACCCCTAATTGCAGGGTATGCAAGAAATGGGGACATGGAAGGAGCAGCAAAACTGTTCTATGAAATGCCTGTAAAGAATGTCATTTCGTGGACCGCCATGATATCCGGGTACTCACAGAACGGGAAATACGGGAAATCTCTCAAGTTGTTTTTGGAAATGGAGAAATTGAAACATGTGCAACCAAACGAAGTGACAATAACTAGTGTTCTTCCCGCCTGCGCGAGTCTTGGAGCTTTGGAAGTGGGACAAAGAATTGAAACATATGCACGGGCACGAGGGTACTTCAAAAACTTATTCGTGTGCAATGCGTTGCTTGAAATGTACGCAAAATGTGGTAAGATTGATAAAGCGATGGCTATATTTGAAGAAATTAATGCAAGTAGGAATTTATGCTCTTGGAATACTATGATTATGGGTTTGGCTGTTCATGGCAAATCCAATGAAGCCCTTAAACTTTTCCACCAAATGCTGGTATATATTTATATGAATCATATTTTTATAAAAACAAACATATATTATGTAAATATTGTTTCTTAAATGATTTTTTTTTATGATACAGTCAGAAGGTAAGCCACCGGATGATGTCACATTCGTGGGAGCAATACTTGCATGCTCTCATGGAGGGATGGTGAAAAAAGGTAAAGAAATCTTCAAATTAATGGAAAACAAGTTTTCCATAACTCCGAAACTCGAACACTATGGATGCATGATTGATCTTCTCGGGCGAGCGGGTCAGTTACAAGAAGCCTATAATATCATCCAAACCATGCCAATGAAACCGGACTCGGTAGCTTGGGGAACTCTGCTAGGTGCATGCAGTTTTTATAGTAATGTTGAGTTGGCAGAGATAGCAGCCGAACATCTGTACAAGCTCGAGCCGTGGAATCCAGGTAATTATGTAATTTTATCGAATATATACGCGAATACCGGGAGGTGGGACCGAGTTGCAAAACTAAGAAAGACAATGAAGGGTTCGCAAATCACAAAGGCGGCCGGGTATAGTTTTTTCGAAGAAGGAAGTGAAGTTTTTAAGTTCATTGTAGATGATAAATCACATCCGAGATCGGATGAAATTTATTGGATATTAAATGAGATTTCTTCAAAAATGAAGAAGCCTCATGAAGATGATGGAACAATTTTTGAATGTTTTAGTTAAGCATATTTATTATTTACATTATTTAAACATAGTTACATAAGGTACTAAACATAAACAGTAAACACATAAACTTATGCTATCTTTACTTTCATGGACCTCTTTCGACTCCTTGCAACGGTTTTCAACACTTCATCGATAAGGATTACGGGTGATGAAACCAAGATAACCAAAAGCCACTCGTTTAAACCCAACGGAACGATACCGAACACGTCCGCTAGGAACGGGACATAAAGAATCAGACAGTGGAGGCTGAAGGAAACCACCATGGCAACAAGAAGATACGGGTTCCTCCAAGGTGGCATTGTTAACAAACTGTTGTCTTCCGAGAGGGCGTTTAAGGAATTAAACATCTCGATGGCTACCAATACCGAGAGTGATAAAGTCATTGCTTTGACTTTTCCTGTGGTGAAGTAATCACAAGGGTTTGAGAAACTGATTACTCGGTTGCCACTAACCGAAAATGGTGTCACGGTGAAATCATGCCAATTCGAGCAGTTTCGCCAGTCTCTGAGCTGAGATAGTGAAACGAGTGTGTGCCCGTCTTGTATTAGATCGATACCCATGAATGACGGTTGTGTGTACCATATAACAAACACACCAACAGTTGCAATTCCCACATAAGAACCGATTACCAAGTAACGAAATAGGACCCACGAGTTAATTAGCGGGTCACTGCTTTTACGAGGCGGTTTCTTCATAATATCCACATCAGCAGGGTTGAAACCAAGAGCAGTAGCGGGTGGACCATCGGTGACTAAATTGACCCATAGAAGCTGCACCGGAATCATGCAATCTGGTATCCCGAGCACAGCAGTTAAGAAAATGGATATAACTTCCCCGACATTCGACGATATCATGTACCTAAACATTTGTTACAAAATATTAGTACATAATAACATTAAAGCAAGATGATTATCATTTATTACCTGATAAAAGCTTTCATGTTGTTATAAATCGACCGACCTTCGCCAACAGCCGCAACGATGGTACTAAAGTTGTCATTGGCGAGAACCATGTCAGAAGCTTCCTTAGCAGCCTGGTTAGTCACAAATTATAATCCTTTAAAGGTCAAAAAAAACAAACATGTGTTCAGAATTACAAATTTGTGAAAATATTATTATTACCTCTGTTCCAGTAATCCCCATGGCGATTCCAATATCAGCAAGCTTCAAAGCCGGGGCATCGTTAACACCATCCCCGGTCATTGCAACGACTTCACCCATCTCCTTAAGCATCCTCACTATCTCTTGCTTGTGCCTCGGTTCGGCCCGAGAGAACACCTTCCCCCCAGGTTTTGACAAAATGTCTCGTTGTTGCGAACCCGATAATCCCATAAATTCTTTACTTGTAAAGCTTTTACTTCTTAAATCCTCACCTTCATGAAACAATCCAATCTCCATACAAATTGCTTCAGCCGTCGACTTATAATCTCCCGTTATCACCATAACTTCTATTCCCGCTCCGTGGCATTCTTCAATCGCGAACTTCACTTCTTCACGAGGCGGATCCT
Source organism: Bidens hawaiensis (assembly GCF_021521415.1). NCBI lineage: Eukaryota > Viridiplantae > Streptophyta > Magnoliopsida > Asterales > Asteraceae > Bidens > Bidens hawaiensis. Next base: position 187,126 of record NW_027495178.1, on the reverse strand, counting down.
GTAAATTCATTAAATTAAATTTCAAATGTTCAGATAAAGGTTATGAGATTATGAAATTATAACTTACTCTTAGACCAACCACCGCAACAAAAACAAGGTCGGTTTCAATCGAACCGTAGCAGGTCGGGTCGGTCAGTTTCTTGTGGCTCGGGTGGTTCTCGCCAGAGTAATCCGAAAGCTCACCAAGGTCATCTTTATAAGCTAAACCCAAACACCTTAGCCCTTTTGAACTCATTTCCACATGTCTTGAAAGCAATAGTTGCCTACATGGTTCGTCTATCGGTACAACAGATCCGTCTGCAAGTTGAAGGTGTGAACTTCGGTCTAGTACACTCTCAACTGCACCCTGATTCATGTCACAAGCATTAATTCTCGAAATGTTAAAATGTCCAAAAGAATTATGGGTCGATTTCCGACCCATTTTACCTTGACAAGCAATCGATTATGTCCACTCGGCTCACGAACAATAACACTCATGGACTTACGAACCCGGTCCAACTCTAACGTGCCAACCCGCTTTGATCTTTTAGTCCACCACTCGCAACACCCTGCAGTCCAATTAAAAATTAAAAAAAAACATTTACAAGTACTAAGAGAGCAAATAACAAAGTTCTGAACTAACCTAACTTAACATTATTGTTATCAATCAAATAGTTTGCCATAATCTGCAACCCGCGGATCTTTTTTCGGGCTTTAATATCAGGGACTCCCATTTTCTCAACCAACACTTTCAAAGCAGCTTCAGTAGGCAAACCCGTAACCTTAAAAACCCGACCGTCACAATAAACACCCGCATCGTTACAAACCGCACATATTTCAGTCACAGCTTGCAAATTAGCATCCATATTGAAACAGTCCCAATCAACAATACCACCATCTTTAGGATCATAAGTCGTCCCGTCCACATGAAACATCCTTAAAGCCGTCGTTTTCCCACCAAACGTTAAAACCTCGGTCACCGACATTTGGTTGGTCGTTAACGTGCCGGTTTTATCAGAACAAATGACGGTCGTGCAGCCTAACGTCTCGACACTAGCGAGTTTCCTCATGATTGCATTCTTTTGCGCCATTTTTCGTGTACCCAAAGCTAAACAAGTTGTGATCACTGCTGGAAGGCCTTCGGGTATTGCAGCTACTGCTAGTGCAACCGCGGTTTTGAAATAAAAAGTGCATTTTTCGAAGGAGAATTGAATATTAGTCGGTAAACCGTTAACCGTCTCCCATTTTAGAAAATACTTGTAGTTGATTACCCAAACTGCAAGACACACGAAACCGATCACCCTCGTTAGATTGTTTCCAAATTCATCAAGCTTTTTCTTCAACGGGGTATCGGATTCTTCCAACGAAGCTTCGTGTATTTGTTTCTGTATCTCCCCGATTTCTGACTCCATCCCCGTGTTAACGACAATGCATATACACCTCCCGTTCACAATCGTGGTCCCACCGAACACCATATTATCTTTCGCTTGTAAATCACAATCCTTAACTAAAACAGGCTGAGTTTGTTTCAAGACAGGAACCGATTCACCCGTTAACGAACATTGTTCAACTCGTAAAGTAGACGTTTTTAAAACCGCAACTCTCATATCAGCCGGGACCTTATCACCTACTCGCAACTCCACGATATCTCCCGGAACAAGATCTCTAGCAGGCAGATCCGGAACCAAATACCCGTCCCTCATAGTTTTACAATACTCACATTGCATTTGGGTTAACGCTTTGAGGGCCTTTTCGGCATTGGTTTCTTGCCAAACGCCCACGAAGGCGTTTAATATCAAGATTAAAATGATCACTACAGGTTCCACATATGCTTCAAATCCTGATTCTTTTGTTTCATTTTGTTCAAAGTATGCAAGAACAAATGAAATGAAGGCTGCAACTAACAGGATTTTGACGAGCATAATTTTTTGATGTACTTACCCACGATTTTAACTCAAATAAGCAATTGTATCATCGTCAAAGATTATGTTGTGTTTTTTCATATATACAGGTTATGGTCAAGATTTGTGACAGAATATTAGAGAGAAATTAGAAGCAATTTAAGGCAGATATGGAGCTTAAATAACCATTTAATTCTTATCCTTCAACAAAGAAGCACGACCTATTCTTATAGGCATGGGATCTCCGCACACCACCTTGAATCTTCACACAACACTTTTCGCCTATACGGTTTGTATAGGCCTATACGAGTCATGTTAGTTTATGTCGGAAGTTGTAGGTTTTTGTTTTTGATGCCTCATATAGCTCTATACGGACTATTAGGCTTATACATGTCGTATAGTCACCTTTTATAATTAAATGTTTCTATACAGTCGTATAGACCATAAACGAGTCGCATAGGTTTTATGTTGTATCAAGCTCTAGACGAGCTATTGAAGACCTATACGGCTCGTATAGACTGCAAAAAGTTATTTTGGTGTTCCCTCAAACGCTTGTTAATCATGTGTGGCCGATACGACTCATACAACGTATAAAGATCACATGCCTGTTATGTTTAGTGGATGGGCTACAAAATAGGGCGATTTGCGCCATGTGGTACCTAGTAAGCAAATTGTAGGTTTTTGTTTTTGGGATGTAATGGTGTTGTAGCCCCATATATATACAACAACACACACACACACACATAATAATAATATACACACACAACACATGCGGGAAATAGTTCGCACCCCCTATCGTCGGGGGAGGGGAGGGGGCGGTGTTTGCACCAAAAGTCGCCCAAAAACTTACTCCTCTACGTTCAGCCTTATAACCTTACAAGAAAGTGATACCTACCCACTACACTAACTCCACTTAGCCACTAAGGGCCCTTAGTAAGGGTGTTTGGTTTAACTTCTCAAATCTGCTTATTTGCTTTCTGATAAGCAAAAACATTTTTGAAAAGCTTCATTGTGAGGCTTTTCAAGATTTTAATTGAAGTTTTACCAAATAGTTTTTACTTTTTAAAAGACAAATAAGTAAATAAGGGGTTTTTAAAAGCTCACCCGGACATCCAACGGAAACATTACATAAGAAATAATATGAATACAATTATCGAAAGAGAGAAAATCAATAATCCCCTATGCATTTGGTCCAATATCAATGCTTTTAGTTTTATATACATCCCACGTGAAACCTTTTGGCCTAACATCGATAAACATATGTTAGCCCATACCCTAATCCATTCTCCTACTCATTCGTGGACTTGTAGTGTACCTCCCACTAGAGGTGAAAAAAAAGGGTAAACTTGTTAGGTATTAAACCGAGTCGGTACGCAGCGGAGACACAAACACACACGCACAAACGAAAGCAATAAATAAGAGACACGAGATTTTACGTGGTTCGGTCAAGGCGACCTACGTCCACGGGCTGCAACTAGGGTATTTTATATTAAGCACGATACAAAAGATTACAATACATGACTAGGTATATATATAGATAACAATTATGTTTAGTAGAGTAGGGACCAAGAAAACTCCAAATGGACCATCCACCAAAATTAAACGGGCCACCCCTTTTATCTTCTAATTGTCAACCAACGAACCCGACCCAAAGGCCTTCACTAATCCTAACAAAACTGACCCAGCCTGAGCTGACAACCCGAAGTGGAATCAAAACGGTCTGAACCGGTTGCACAGTTGGAGGTCATTAGGGTCTAGGAATCAGTAAAGACCAACGACCATCTAATGTGATTGTGAAGTGGGCCTTAGGATGTGTTTTGGACTCGCAACTCGCAAGTCTTTAGACCTTCCATATTGACACCTTATGGAGTGGCTTGTCGACCGTTAATTAAAATATATATATATATATATATATATATATATATATATATATGTTGTCATTTATGATTTAACCCACAACTATATTCACTTTTAGCCATTGTCACACACATACATCTGAGCATAGCATCAAGGCATTCATAATGGAAAACCACACTCAAATCGTCAAAATTCACATGTAACTTTTGGGGTTGGTATGAACAAAGCAATGTATTAGCACATATCCAAATAACTTGTCCCCTTTCCTCTTTTCCCCACCAAATGTGTTGCTCCCTCCGTCACTCACTAATAGTGTAATAGGCGTGCCAATGCTCCAAAATTTAAGATGTGTTTCGGTAATGAGTTTTATAGCTGATCATCAAAGCATATCTCAATATCTCATACATGTTTTAATAATATCATTCGATTATCTTTAATCGTTAGGTGTAGATCATCCATTGGACTAAAGTCCATATTATCAATGTTTTAAGACCCGGCCCAGACATTGACCCGGACGCCTTACTTGGTCACAGGTCGGACCGGCCCGGGAGGTCGGACCGGACGTTGACCCGGATGACGTCATAAATAATATATATATATATATATTATATAAAAATAATATGAAGATTTCCTTTTTTTGGGGTTAATTTATATTTGCTTACCACTTTATCCAGATTTTGTATTCTGTAATTGATTTTAAGTTGGAAGATTGGAAAAAGCATTAAAAGGTTAAAAGGTTAACGTTTATATGATGCTTCACTGCCTCATTTGATTTCATTTCATTTCATACATTTCACATTCAATGTGCTTATTAAATATATATTATTTGTTTTTCATTCACATAGACGTCAATTAAATCTGGTCGGATGGCTTGTGAGTTTTCCTATAAGCATACACATCTAGGTCGGTGCCTGGGTTCGACTCTCAGCTAGTACATCTCAACTTTTATTTAAAGTTTTACCGGTTCAACCGGGGATTCACCGGGTCCGGTCCGACCGGCGCCCGCAAAAACCTGCCGGGTTATTAAAAAACGTGTCAAATACCATGACCCGGACCGGTATTAGCACCGGGTCCCGGTTGGACCGGTCCGACCGGCCGGGCCGGGTTTCAAAACATTGCATATTATAATCTTATGTGATTCAAAATTACCCGTTGAGTTTCTCATTTTCTGTAACCTAATCACATTAAGGGGCTGTTTGGTAGGTTTTTTTTTTTTTTTTTTTTTTGTTAAGCGACTAATTCTGAATCAGTCAGAGGTGGAATATCTTTGGTTCACTAAAAAAACACCTCTTAATGGTTCATGGAGTCTCTTAATGAAGTAAGTTTCGTTTAAGAAACATGTTGAATGATTGAGAGGTTACCTCTTAATCGGTCCGACCAAGCAACCACTTAATGATTCGGCACAAAATTGCCAAGTAGTTCCAATAAATGACTTTGGGCAAAAATACCCGGTACCTACTTGACCCACGGGTACGAACCAGCTTTCGGTTCTTTAGAAAAACCGTATCCGAACCCAACCTAAACTAGTTGAACTTGTTTCACCTCTTCCCAGTCAAAACCCAAACCCGACCCGACCCAGCCAAAACTCAGTTAAATACCTGATCATACCTGAAACTGGTTCCTACTTGTTTTAGTTCTTAACTTTTATTGACTATATTCGAAACTGATTCACGAAAGTACCCGATCTGCCAACCTCTGTGAAAAATTGAAAACGTTATACAACTATAACTAAAACTGCCAATCATAGGTATCCGGCCCATCCCAGGCCCATTATACCAACGGACAAGATAAACGCACCCATTCCGTCTATAAATTCCCCCAAATTCATTCATTCATTCAGCCGGTCTAGGTTTTCCACTCGTCAATTGAAGCTTTCAAAGGTAAATTAAATCATTAATAACCATTAAATCCTTCATCTGTTCTATCACGTTCATCAATCACTAATTACGCGTGTACGTATATCATCAATATTCCGTACAGGTGCATCAATACGTGTTGGTGTGAAGAAGATGAAGCCGGTTTTCTGTGGCAATTTTGAGTACGAGACGAGACAATCCGATCTGGAGAGATTGTTTGGTAGATATGGAAAAGTTGAACGCGTTGATATGAAATCTGGTATGTTTCAATTCAGATAGTTATTATTATTATTATTATCTAGGGTTTGTTCGTTACAAATTTACATTTATAAGGTTTGTTTACGTGTTTAGTTGTTTATGAACTTGTGGATTGTTATGGTTATTGGAATATTAAGTTAATTGAGCTTTGCTTTGAATGTTGTTGTTAGGTTAGTATCTCGTGTATTGCACGGGTTGAGTAAAGTATGATAGAATCTTTCGACATATATTTGAAAATGATCTTTGGTGTGACAGTTATTAATTCTGTTAAGTTAATTTTTAAAACATATTATCGGTCATAAAAACAATTACTCTTATTATTCTTATAATTTTTTTTTGTTTTAGTATTTTAGTAAACAAATTTTTTGAATATAGTGATATTTGGAGAGTTAGTAACCAAAAAAAATATTTAGAAAATTCTTACTAAAAATGTAAATTTTTACTCCCTCCGTCCCATTAAAAGTGTCGTGTCAGCATTTCCTTTTTTATCTGTCTAATTACAAATGTCCACTTTCAAAATTTTTATTAGTCAATTTCCAAGTTTACCCTTAAACACACACAACTAACATTAATAAACAATATTTATTGACCCAATTTCCAAGGGCATTATTGTCATTTGGTAAGAAAAAAATAATAATTTAATCTACCTTTAACTTTGTTTTTTTCAAACTAAGACACTTTGACCGGGACGGAGGGACTATCAATTATGTTGGTGTCTACTCGACAATGATTTGCATTTCATTGATTAGAATTGAATGCAGGTTTCATTAGGAGATTGTAAATAAATTCTGAAATTCTTTAGCAAAAATGAAACATTTGACATGACTCATCAATTAATATTTAACGAAAATGAATTTTGAAATTTTAATTTATCTTTGGATACATATTTATATTTGATAAGGGGACTAGAAAGTTTTAAAAAGAAAGGTTGAGAATGGATGTGGTAAAATCCTACATGGATTACATCTTACAATCTTATTAAGTTTGTTGTCTTTTATAATTGTGTTTTAAACCATTCTAGTCAGAATAAGGGATTAGGTGATTGTTTTTAATGTAATACATGACTTAAATGGTCCAGTTAAGCTGTAAATCAGACCGTAATCTACTGTGAAAACATTAAATCATTAAAATTGATGGTGACTAGTGTCAATAATTGGGGACATGAACACTTGTGGGCAATGGTGGGAACCTCGAGAAAGCCTCGGTTTTTAAGTGTTTGTTTTGACGCAGGAACAATCATGGCTCTCCAACATCTGTGCATAATATTCAATCCTTCTACTCACAGATGGAATTCAATCCTTCTACATTTAATTCACTCATTCACTTACATCATTGCATGCAATTTAAAAGGAATTTCATGGTGGGATCTACATCATATCATGCCTTCTAAGACTTGTTCTAAAGGGTTCATGTTCTATCCTGCCATGTCTTCCGTTTCTGAACACATGATGAAGCATTCTTAGCATCCGAGACATGGATTTAGTCTTATATTGTTACATCATCTTTACTTGATCTTGCAAGGCCTTTCTACAATCTACCTTCTTATGTTCCTCAGCTGTTCTCGTATTGACAGAAGCCTTGTTGAGATGCATTCTGCTTGTAATATTAAAAACAATTGTTTGATTATTCTTTTTCAATTGCTTACTGTTTTGGTTCTTGTAGGATATGCTTTTGTTTACTTTGAGGATGAACGTGATGCTGAAGATGCAATTCATGCTCTTGATAATTCTCCGTTTGGATACGATAAACGCAGGCTGTCTGTGGAATGGGCTCGGGTATGCATTACCGTTTCTTGTCTTATGATATTAGCATTATGCAAAAAATATTGACATGGAAATGATATGTGACAGGGTGAGCGTGGTCGACATCGTGACGGTTCGAAGTCAATGGCGAACCAGAGACCAACTAAAACACTGTTTATTATAAACTTTGATCCGGTTCACACGAGGGTTCGTGACATTGAGAAGCACTTTGAGCCTTATGGAAAAGTTCTTCATGTTCGCATCAGGCGCAACTTTGCATTTGTGCAGTTTGAAACACAAGAAGAGGCCACAAAAGCTCTTGAGGCGACACACATGACGTTCGTTTCTTATCTTTCAATTTGTTTTGTTTTAAATAAATTATGAAAGATGATTTTATGCGTGTATTGTTTTTTGCAGTAAAATACTGGACAGGGTGGTATCAGTGGAGTATGCCCTAAGGGATGATAGTGAGAGGGGGCCTCGCTCAGCCAGTCCTAGAAGAGATTATGGTCGGCGTGGTGACAGTCCTTACAGGTCACCAAGTCCTTACAGGAGAGGTAGACCGAGCCCTGATTATGGGCGCGCTCGTAGCCCTGTTTATGATAGGTACAGCGGGCCATCGTATGACAGCAGACCAAAGAGCCCGGTTTATGGGAGATACCGAAGGTAATATTTTGTTGACCTTTATTTGTGTTCAGAATAGAGGTAGGAACAACTGTATGCTTAACCTTTTTTTGTTTTTTTTTTACAGCCGGTCGCCTGTTAGAAGGTCGAGGACTTGAGATGGTGGCTATTAGTTTTATGGCTGGTGACTTTATAATTTGAGTATTTGATTTTCTGTTAGTCTGCAGTAGTTTTATGTCTTACTATGTAAGGTTTACGGAACTGTTTTGAGTAGGTTATGACGTTATGTGAACTTTGTAGTGGTATATTGTGAAACTTTATTGAGTTGGTTTATTGCGAGACTTGATTCTCTTATCACTTAACCTCCAATTCAAATTCAAGTTTTATCTCAAATCTCGCATTTGCGTTTTAGTCACTCGGTAACCTTAAATCCACTCGGTCCAACCTGCACTTCTGTTTATTCTTCAAAGTAAATGCGATCGAAAGAAAAATGGTGTGTACTTGTTGGTTCCATTATGCAATGGTGTTTTATGGGTTTTGAGTAGACATTATGGGTTATGTAACTTTTGTTTCTTCATCTATTTACTACCGGAATCTACTTGTCACTACACACAAATACGTATTATCGGTATGATATGATTAACAACTTCTCTTATTTGTTCTATCTAATCGATTTCATAACGCGGTTCATGTTTCAGTTTAACAATAATTTTTGTTATAGGGGTGTTATGAAACTGAAAAGGCTGACTTGAAGCCGGGGAAAAACACCATAGAAACCAAACCAAATTAGATAACGACAGTTTGGTTTGTGTTTTGTTAAAAGCCGAAAAACACGAACCCAACAGAAAAACTAATTTGTTGAATTACTTTGTCATTGAATCGTTTGTGTTTTATAAACTTGGATATTTGTTTTATTGTTAGTGTCAATAGGTTAATGTTTTCTTGATTTTGATGAGATTAAATCCTTTAAATGTTAACATATTTTATAAACTCTTAATATCTAGGTCAAAATGTACAATATTATTATGTTCACTATCAATTTTATTAAAAAGTATTCGACCCAATTCCAAAATATCACCGGCTAAATTTCTTTGGCCCGAAAATTACTAGCTTGATTAGTAAAACTGAAAGACTGGAAAAATTGAAACCGAATAGAACCCGAAAACCCAAAACCAGAAAAACCGAAACCGAGCGGTTTTGAAAAACAAAACCGAAACTTTGGTTTTCAGTTCGGTTTAGTCCAAAATCGCACCGAACCGTACATCGCACACCCCTAATTTTAGTTTTTGTTATGTTTAAAGGGGAAGTGATTTTGAAGCAATTTGTGCTTCAAGGATTAATTTATGCTTTTAAAAGAAAAGTATCACCAAGCAATTTGTGCTTCAAGGTTCATTTCATGACTTTATGCTTTAACTTTGTTTATTCTCACGACATTCTTTCCTCGAGTTGCAAGTAACACACTTAGATGGAAAAAAAACAAGAGTATAGATTTAAGATTTTAAACACGAAGTTAAAGATATCCACTTCATTTCACATATTTCCGATAAGAGTAGTAAGACTCTTTTTAAACAAAATATAAATAACTATGGTTCAGATATTTGAACACGAGCATCCATTGAAGCTCATTGATCTAGAAGAAAAACTAGAAGAATCTGATGATGAAGAGGAAGACGAGGAGAAGGATATTGTTACACAAGAGATTTTATTCACTTGTATGCGGTGTGGAGAAGAAATCCTTGAGTACCATAGGTACTACTATAAATGTATTATGGATGATTCATGTGTTTACCATCTTCATAAAAGTTGTGGGGACTGGGGAGCGCCCAACAACGTTAGAATACTCATCACACCCACATCCTCTTACCCTCCGTAAACCTGATTTCCGTTGGTTTTGCTCTTATTGTCAAACATATCACGAGAGTGCTAAAGTGTGTTATAGGTGTCCATCTAATATTTGTGGTTTCAACATTTGTATGAAAAGTGCTGTGGGATTGGACATAAGGCGGATCTATCACCCGAGCCACCGTCACCCACTAGTGTCTCCCCTCTCCACACCCATTTTATGTAAGTGTAAAGCTTGTGGGATTGAACATAAAGGGGTCTTCTTTCTATGTACCATGTGTGCCGACTTCGCGATACACACTGATTGCATTAAGCTACCAAAAAGTTTGTTAATTCAAACTACAAATGACAATTTTCACCATACCCATCCACTCACCCTTTCTTATTCCTTCCCTATGGAGGATCAAATTACTAAATACTACCCAAGTTGTAGAGTATGCGGTGCTAATTTAAGTTACTCCGAGGAACTTTGGATATACAAATGCGAGAAATGCATTTACTATATCCATGTGCGTTGTGCAAAATCAAAACAAAAGCCATTAGTGTTCATAAAAAACTTTGTAGACGCCGACTATCCTCATCTTCTCCATTTACCATTTCCTGATGAAACTTACAGCATATCCAGGCATCTATTCTCCAAGGAAACTAGGACCCCAACTGATGAGGTAAGCATCACTCATCAACATGATCTTGTTTTAGTTGATACAGAATACATTGATCGTTTAGGAGGACCAACCTCCCCAAAAATCAATCCGTTGATAATGTGTCACAACCCAATGAAAAAAATACAACTGTTATGCAATGGATGCTTGAGACCAATCACGGAGATGCCGTTTTACAAGTGTGGGGCAAATGAAGATGAGAGTTGCAACTTTGTTATTCATGAGTGGTGTACACGACAGCCAACAAAAGTCGACAACCACCCATTCCACCCACAGCATACCCTTGTTCTAATGCTGAACATCCCACATGCGTTTTTCAATATATTTAAAGGTGATGTTTGTGACTTAGATTGCAACGGGTATGCATATGGTTGCCCCAAATGTGAATACTATGTTGATGTAAGTTGTTCATTTATACCAGAAAAAATCACACATAAATCTCATCCAAACCATCTCCTTTCAATAGTTGAGAAAGACCGTGCAGGATCTGTGATATGCCTTATATGTCATCGGAGATATTATTTGAAACAAGAACATGGTTTCAGTTGCAACATTTGTGATGTATATATGCATCTAAATTGTGCTATGATGTTGCCTGAGACAATTTGGCACCCTTATGACAAACATCCCATGCACTTGAGTTACCTTCCAATTGAAAACCACAAGAGTGAATACTTTTGTGAAATTTGTGAGTACAATTTAAATCCTCATAATGGCTTCTATCATTGTGTTGAGTGTGCTCAATCTGTGCATTCCGCGTGTGCTCCTTTAATACTTTGTTGTGAAACAGAAACCTATTCCTTACGTTGGGACCCTGTGTATATGTTTATAAATGTGAAGTTTGGGGGCACTCATAAGATTGATAGTCACGCACATCTTCTCACATTTGCTCAAGGTATTGAAAGTGATGGCCAATGCAATATATGTGGTAGGCGACTTCAGCTCAGGATGATATTTAAGTGTGCCGAGTGTGAGTTTGCAATTCATTATAATTGTTGTAAGGACTTAAGCAGTTCATGACGTTTGTTTGAGGGGTCGTGACTTGATATTTGGAGGATTTGTTTTCCTGTTATTCTGCAGAAGTTTTAACTTTTTAAGGCGTACCATGTAAGGTTTATGGAACTGTTTGGGTCGGTTAAGTGTCTGAATTGTGTAATGGTATATTGTTGAACTTTATCGAGTTGGTGGTTGAAACATGCATCTGTTTATTGTGTTTTTATTCCAAGAATTAATCTGTTTGATTTTTATATTTTTTTTTGAATTAATATCATACTTATATTTTCACTTGAGGAATGCTAAAAAGTTTTAAATGCTGATGGGGTAAACTAGCTAACCAATTTAATTCTGCCATGTTAAAAATGCATTGAGGAAGACTGGCTTACCGAGTGAACTTATTTTGATATTTTATGCTAAAACGACCTATTTCCCTCAACCCGAACCAAGATGTTACCTATTTTTAAAGCAGCCTGTTTTGACCTTAAATCAATTTGCCTCAAACCAGCCCGGTTTGATAGTCTTATTTTCTGGCAAGCATTCTTTAATTGAAACATGTAGGATAGAACATCATTCTAAGCATATATACATGTTCAATCAATCTAGGCTTCAAAATGATGGATAAAGTCGTTTTTGTCGAATATCCTTAAGACTTGAGTTTTTACCATATATATATATATGTTTAAATGAAAGACTGAACATGATTTAATTAGTTAATCCATTAATTTAATAAATAACTAGTCTTAACTCTAAACCACTTTTATCGTACGGTAATATGTTTGGAGATGAGTTGTGTTAGAATAAGAATATGAAAATTTCAAACGAAATGGTTTCGTGGTGTAGTTGGTTATCACGTCAGTCTAACACACTGAAGGTCTCCGGTTCGAACCCGGGCGAAGCCAAAATGTTTTTTTGTTTTTTTACTTCATTTTCTTTCTTTTTGCACCAGTATTCAATCATACAATATGGATGGTGTTTTATGTTAAAAAGGCCCAACAAACAAACAATATGGAAGATTTATTGTTATTGTAATAATATTGTTTGTATTATTCACTTGACATGTACAAAAACGACAGGAGTTATAACTTACAACACAATCCGTTTTAACTACTTACACGACTTAATCATCCTTCACCTATAGTAAAGTCTAGCGTGTAGTTAAGATGCTTTTTATGACAAAATTAAAAGCCAACCCATGTTTGATCTTCATCACTATCATGAAAACTTGATATATGGATAATTATTTTGCAGAGAAGAACCTTTCACCGGAAATCTGGATGAAATGAAAGCATTCTGAAAGCATTGAATTGAAATGTACCATATTACTAGGTAGATGTCGTTCCAAAATCTCTTTAACATAAGAGGTGTGTATGACTCAAGTTATTAGATAAAATCAAACCTATAACGATAATTGATTATAACCGATCTGGTTGCGGTTATATTGGTTAAGCACCGAATTCAGACGATACTGAAATTATGGTAATCTCAACCAATAAATCCAATTATACTTTAATAGAAAAAAATTTTGGCAATCATTTTAATAAACAGGAGCAAATACATATAATTCTTAACATGAAAACAGTGAGAACGAATTTGTTTTTATTATTAGGTTTATTTTTATAGGTGTTTGCTGTTATATTTTGTTCATATTTGCTATTTTTCGAGTATGAGACGTTATAAGTATTTGCTGATTTATATTTTATTGTTATTATTAATTTTTTTCTTTTGCTGTTATAAGTATTTGTTGGTATATGCTGTTATTATTTTGTTTTTGATTTTGATTCTTTTATTGCAATTTTTAGGTTTTTTTCTTTGTTATTACAAATCATTATTTATGTATATTAGTATTGTAGTTGTTATTGTTTCTTACGTTCTCATTTTATTATAAATTGGTATTATTTCCTACGTTCTCATGTTAAAATTAAAATGTACATGAGCCTTCCCCGTCATTCTAATATATAAAATGATAAAAATAACTAATATGCTAACTGCAAATTATTAACAAATTTCTTTTTAAATGTGAATTAAAAATATGTTGAGAACTGCAAGAATCGCATGATATACTTATACATGGTGTTTAAATATAATACGTAAGATAGTTAAATAATCACTACATTTCACTCATTACCTTGATCCCAATCCATATAAAGGTAAAAAAACATAAAGTTACTATGATGTAGTCATGGAGTTATGAAAGCAATGAAATGACTTTAAACACTTTATGATAATAAAGACACCAAGTTAAACTAAAGACTTCAAAACAATAATCTTGTAAATTTAAACTTGATCAACGAACTCAAGATAAACGTTCACCAAACCCTAATTTTACCGTAGATCCTAACCACCTAAAAATTATGATAACTTTTAAAAATAGAAAAGATAAACCAAAATAATTAAATTCAAATCTTTAAATATCTTTAATCTGAATCCCACTTGATCACATTCCAAAACGGATTCAACTCCGGGATTGTCATCCGCATAAGTTACAATATTATTATTACGTTATTAATTTATTATTAGGCTATTTATTTTTATATAACTGCAATCAAGTTATAAAATTTGATAACTAGAAGCCAATGAGCTAGTGATTGAGTGATAAGGGAGAGAGTTGATGTTTAATATGAATCAAGTTAGATTTTTGCTCCCAAAATTTAGTTTCAGAGACAACATGATGATGATGAGAGACTAGACGAGTAACGCGTTTTATCTCACCGCACTATCGTGTTTTTGGGCGAGTGTTCACGAGCGTTGGCTTCAGGTGAATGCTTTTTCCGGATCCAAAGACGAGTGTATCCCAATGTGATAAATTTAGTCAGTAGCCCATTTGTAGGATTCATTGACCGTTAATAAAAACGTTATCAAACTACGATTTGTCAATCTATTCCGTTTTTCTCTCCGGACTTGTCAATTCCAGTCCCTGTAAATAAGGATTTGACAATTTCAGTCCCTGCATTTGTTTCTAAAACCCATCTGCTACGTTACGTTAATCAAACACTGAGAATAGATATGGGGTTACTTTCAAACAGAGTTAACAGAAGTGAGATTAAAGCAGGCGATCATATCTATACTTACAGAGCTGTCTTTGCTTACTCTCATCATGGTATCAAACCCATCTCTTTCTTCTTTATTATTATTATTATTATTATTATTATTATTCACACAATAATAGAATGTAGGGTTTGTTATCATGTTTAATTGCAAATTGGTACTTTAATTTTCAAAACCCTAAAAAGAATCAAGAACCCTAGAAATCAAATCTTTAAACTTGTGTGTTTGGTTTCAATTTCTTGCAAGTATTGCATTCTGCAATTACTGATATAAATGCTAGATTCAAAACACCGGTTTTAGTTCATCGTTTCAAGATTTTCGGTATGTTTCCACCAGGTGTTCGATGAAATGCCCGAGAGACTTCCGGTTTGGGAATTTGGATGTAGAATTGAATTTTGTGTTTTGTTACTAAGTTTTTGCAATGAGATTGTTTGAGAACTCGAGAAAATTCCAATTAACAATACTTTTTTTAATATATTTTTTCGTATGTATTATATGCAATTATGCAAGTTACATCTACAAATATTTAAGAAAAATGTGTGGATCGACTATAAAAATAGGTGTAGCGAGTGTTTACATATTCGTTACACCTATGTAAAACTATATAGTCGATCCACGTATTTCTTTTACATTCGTAGATGTAATTTGCGAATATTACATATGAAAAGAAGTTAAAAATCTTATTGTTAAATGGAGTTCTCTCGAGTTCTCAGAAGTCACAACTCAAAGAAGTTTCCGAAGCATCCATCCCTATTTTTAGTATTATGCTATTCACGAGCTTCAAGATTCAACATTTTGACATTAAAAGTTTATATATGCCTCTTTGTTTCAAACGGTAATTTCATGTATGCAGGTATCTTTGTTGGAGGTAATAAAGTGGTTCATTTTACCCGTGACAGCGTGACGAGTTCGGACACAAACGGACCGTCCAGTTCTGATGATGAAATGTCTAATCTACCCTCTTCATGTTCAACATATCCGGACTGTGGTTTTAGACAACCGAAAAGTGGAGTTGTCTTGTCCTGCTTAGATTGTTTTCTGAGAAACGGGGCTCTCTACTGCTTCACATACGGTGTGACTCCAACCGTCTTCCTTGCCAAAGTACGAGGTGGCACGTGCACCACCGCCACATCAGACGGTCCCAACACAGTCGTCCATCGAGCCATGTATTTGCTTCGTAACGGTTTTGGAAATTATGATGTGTTGGGGAATAACTGTGAGGATTTTGCTTTGTATTGCAAAACCGGGATGTTGATGGTTGAGAAGTTAGGGCTTGGAAGAAGTGGACAGGCTTCTTCTCTGATTGGTGCACCGCTGGCGGCTCTTCTTGCATCCCCTTTGAAACTCTTGATCCCGAGCCCGGTGGGTGTTGCTACAGTGACAGCTGGCATGTATTGCATGAGCAGGTATGCTACTGATATTGGAGTCAGAACGGATGTTGTCAAAGTAGCAGTGGAAGATTTGGCTGTGAATCTTGGTTGGATGGATGGTCTGCAAGAAGCTTTTCAAGAAAATGAAGCTTCGAGTTCAAATAATAATCAAGTAATTAATCTTGATTAACCAAACATTATATATGAGTTTCTAAGAATTTAAGCTTTTGATTCTTTGTTGATACTGAAAACAAGATGTGATGATTCATCAGTCATTCAAGATGATTATTTTTGCTTAAAGTGTACATAATTTAACGGTTTTGCCCAAATGGAAGCAGGATATCGATCAAACTCTTAAAGGTTGCATGATCTAGATCAAGCTTAAATGGTTGCATGATATTAACTCAAATTTTGGAGGTTCTTATTTCTTGTAATGGACTACTTCAAATTCTGTATCGAGTATCAACTATGATGATTGATGGCATTATTGCTATTTTATTGGCACTGCTTGAGTCTTATTTTCATCAATGTCATTTTCAGCTAAAACTGTATTCTACTGATTCTGTAAGACAGTTGAGTTTAAGGTTAGTGTCATTTAAGTCTGGTCATATACCAATCAACACCACCACCGTCGCTAACAACCACCCACACCTCTAGGTATCTCTCCATTGGTCAAACACGCTAACACGTGTCTTATCTTAGTCATCGTTCTAACCATGCACCTCCTGGTTAGAACCTCCATGATGGCAACATGAGTAGTAGCAGTGGAGTTGATTTCATGTATACACGGCACGGCTTCTTTGATTAGTTACTATGGATGAACAATTTTCTTAGTCCAGTAACTCCATGATCATGATCACATTATGTTCTCTGCATTTAGTATTTTCCATTTTTCCTTATCGCTTGCGTTGTTATGTGAAGTTTGTTAACGTTAATACTAGTATAAAAATATTAGCTCATTAGTTCTTGTTCTTATCTTGTGTTCTCGAAAGACTTGTTATCCCTGACTGGCTTTGCTTTATCATTTGAGTGATTTACCATCTTGAACCGGTCTATTACACACGTGCGCACACACACTCCTCCGGGCAAACATTATATGGAGAGGAAGATGGGTGACCGGTTAAAATGGGAACATGGCATGGGGGTGATGGTTAATGTTTGTGATCCTTGAGGTCTCATGTTTGAAACCTGACTGAAAAGGGTTTTCATACAATGGTGGTTTCCTTCTTGATAGTATTCAAGTGTGAGTCAGGCCAGTGGACGGTTAACATCCCATCTTAGGAAGGCTTACTTGGACATTGGCAACAAGAATAATAGCAATGAAATTGATTTCATGCATACACATGGCTTCCTTGATTAGTTTCTCCTCCTCCTCCTCCTCCCCTGTATGCATGATGCATGGATGGATGGATGCATGCATGTATGTATGTAGTATTTGACAAGATGTCATGCATGTATGTATGTATGTATTTGACAAGATGTTTAATGTGATTTAATGCGATTTAATCGAGCCTTACACTCGATTAGACGTTATCGTTCAAATTAACGCGCATACGCAAAAGATTTTATTTAATTGGCAAGATGTTCATTTATGATAAAACCAAAACAATGTAAACCAGAGTTTTTGACATGATGAACCGTTGTAAATGTTAGATATTAACAATGGTGCTATCAAAAGATCTGTACATATTTGTTTGATAGGCCGTCTAACTTTTGAACTTTGACCCATATGAAAATGGGTTGAGACGGAACGTATCAATGGTTAGAGAGTTCGTATAACCTTCTGCTTTGGCTCGTTAATGCTACAAATCATTTTTGACATCTTTCCGATATTCACTTAAGTTTCTAAGACCTTATACATTCTTGAACCACTTATGTTACTCATGTTACTAATTTATACTATGGTTCGATCGATAAATGCTTGGATACTCGCGTAAATGTAACGAACAAACTTAAAACGAGTCTAGAACTTGTTTACCTTACTTCCAAGCTATAACATACAACCAAGTAATGACTTTGTAATACTTCTAACACTATGGAGATACTTGATTAGAACTTTTATATGGCCATAACACCTTTGCTTTGCTTGTATTTACCTTAATGTAGGGACGTGTTGGGGGATAATATGAGTATCTCTATAGAACCTCCTTATGGTACAACATCATCTTGATGAAGAACAAAGCTTTCTTCATGTTGAAGCACGCCAAAAAAAGCCAAAAACACTTGGTTTTCTCTTGATTTTGGGTATAATATGGATTGGGAATGATCAAAGGTATTATAAGATAGTTTGGGATGAAGAAATACGTTCATAGGACTTTCTTTTATATGCCAAGGGTTATAAAATGTCGCCTGCCACGTTAACATCATGATGTAAAAAATGGTAGTGTTGATTTTGCGTTGAGACGGACTGTCTCATCTTGTAATGGGGTGCCACATTGAGACGAGCCTTCTCATATTTGATACGGCCCGTCTAATCGGTCAAAACCACCATTCAGCTTTTAAACCTTGACATGGGCCTCCTAAAGTGGTTATACGGTCCGTCTAACCAATTTTTGGGCTATTTTCATTCTTAGCCCTTAAGTTAAATTTTGGGTTAATTACCATTTGGTCCCTTGACTTATAAAGTATCAAAATGAAGGTCTGAACGTTATCTTTACGCATGTGTATGCCTTCTTTTTGTTCGGGATATTATACCTTGGTCCCTTTAACTATTAAAGGTTGGCAAATTTGACACGAAGTATTTTGGATGTTACATCTATAAAAGCATTAAATGCCAAAAGTTTCTCTGCTTTGATAAGTTCCCCTACCATGCAATTTTAATGCTTTTGTCATATTCTGTGTAAGCTTGTTGCCACCAAAGACATATCCCAGAATTCACATGAACACAATACAAAGCTTATGCTCCATTCGAATAGTTTTGGTTACATCATTTTACACATAAAATAAAGTATAGGAACACGTCACATGAAAACAATACAAAGCAATACATTTAATTGAATAAAGAGACATAGCCAAGCATATGAAGAGAAGTCACAAACTTCATGAGTGGTTGACTTTCTTCCAACTCTCATAATCGACTAAAAACTCGCACTTAGAACACTTGAATATCATCCTGGAATAAAGTTGCATCTTACCATATAAATGGTAATGAACATCAGCTGCATTCTGTTCAGCAAATGTGAGAGGATGTGGGTGAGTCTAATGGGTGCCTCCAAACTTCAAATTTAAATGCATATTCACGTTGCGTGTATAGAAGGTATAGGTATGTGTTTCAGAACTTAGTATTAAAGGAGCACAAGCAGAATGCATTGACTGATCACACTTATCACAATGATAGAAACAATAATGAGGATTCAGTTTGTTCTCACAAATTTCACAAAAATATTCACTCTTATGGGTTTCAACTGGGAGGTAACTCAAGCGCATGGGATGCTTGTCATAAACGTGCCTAATTGTCTCTGGCAACAACAAAGCACACCCCAGATGTATATATACATCGCAAACACTACAATTGAAACCCATCAGTTTTGCCGAATAATCAAAATTTTTGAAAATGTCGATACTAACGGGTAAAAGACACATATGGCACTTAAATTCTTTGGGAATCTCCTTAACTCGTGATAGGAGATGACATGGGTGAGCTTTATGTGTGATATTTTCAGGTATAAACGCACAACTAACATCAACACAATATTTGCATTCGAGGCAAACATAAGTATACCCATTGCAAGGAAAGCCACAAGCATCACAATGAAATATGTTGAAAAACACATCTGGGGCATTTGGCATTAGAACGAGGGTATGTTGTGGGTGACCTAGGTGGTTGTCGATTTTTGATGGGAGACGAGTACACCACTCATGAATAGCAAAGTTGCAACTCTCATCTTCATCTGCCCCACACTTGTAAAACGGTATCTCCATGATTGGTCTTAAACATGCATTGCATATTAGTTGTATCTTTTTCATTGGGTCGTGACACATTATCAACGAATTATTTAATGAGGAGGTTGATCCCCCTAAACTATCAATGTATTTTGTATCAACTAAAACCAGATCATGTTGATGATAGATAAGTTGTGGGCTTACCTCATCAGTTGTAGGCCTAGTTTCTTTTGAAAATAGATGTTTTTGTATGTTGCAAGTTTCATCAGGAAATGGTAGATGGAGAAGATGAGGATACTCGGCATCTACAAAATTTTTAATGGTTGGTGTAACTTTGTCTGAAAGATTGAATATATAATAACATGGTTAGTGTTACTGTTATGACATCTCAAATAACGAACCAACTAAAAGGATTAAATCATATTTATAAAGATTTACTAATTACCTTGATGCACAATGGACATGAAGGGCTCTCTTCTTGATGTTGCACAATCCACATGGGCGTAGTACATACATTCTCGCATTTGTAAATCCAACGTCGGTGAATAAAATCAGTGTCGCATACTCTGCATTTTGGGTAGTATAAAGCTTTTTGTTCCTTCTTGGGGAAGGAATAAGAAAGGGTGAGTGGATGGTTATGATGGAAACGGTCATTTGTAGTTTGAATTAACAAACTTTTTGGTAGCTTAATACAACTTGAGTGTATTGTGAAGTCTACACATGTGGTACATAGAAAGAAGACTCCTTTATGTTCTTTACCACAAGCATTACATTCACATAAAATGGGTTTGGAGAGGAGAGACACTAGTGGGTGTGGGTGGCTTGGGTGATGGATCCTTCTTATGTCCTCATCCACGACACATTTCACATAAATGGTGAAAAAACAAAAAGAATCTGAGTATGGACACATATAACATATATTAGCACCTTTATGTTTTCTTTTACAATAAGAACAGGACCAATGGAAACTAGGTTGACTGAGGATAAGAGGATGTGGGTGTGATGTGTGTTCTAACGTTGTTGGGAGCTCTGCACAGAATTTATGGAGATGGTAAACACATAAATCATCTAAAATACATTTGTAGTAGTACTTGTGGTACTCGTTGATTTCTTCTCCGCACCGCTTACAAGTGCATAAAAACTCTTGTGTAACGTCAAAATCATCCACCTCCTCCTCCTCATCGGATTCTTCTAGTTTTTCTTGTAAATCAATAAGCTTCAGTGGATGCTCGTGTGGAATTACCTTCATCATAATTATTTATGTTTCTCTCATAAGACTCATAGGATTCTTATAGCAAGGAAGATGGTTCTTCTTGAAAATCCATGTAACGAAGTGGATCTCTTTAAGTTTTCTTTTTATATTTTATACTCCTGCTTTTTCCATCTAACTACGTTTCTTAATTGGGTTTTGGGGCTTTATTTAAGTTACTTGCAACTGGAAGCAAGAATGTTGTGAGATTAGAAAGATAGATATATAACAAAAGTTGAATTAAAGCTAATAATTAAATTCAAGTATAAATTAAAGGCCAAACATATCAAAAAAGAACTTTATTTGTTAATTGGGTTTTGGAGTTTTATTAAGCTACTTGCAACTAGAGGAAAGAATGTTATGAGATTAGGTTGAAACATAATTAAAGTTGAATTTAAGTTATTATTAAACTAAAAAATACACCTCTTGATGATTACTTTTATTTTTTTAGATTTTGGTTCCAAATAATCAATGAAGCATAAATTAAAGCTCATTGAAGAATGAATGTATTTTAAATTTAAACATAAGTTAACACTTGGAGAATTTCCAATAGCAATTTTGGAACAAATAGGTGACACATACCGTTGGGGTTCAGGCTTCAATCACACATGAACAAAACCAAAAGAAAAAAACGAGAAAATTCCTAAAATAGCCTATTTATAGAATGTGGTTTCAAGTTTGTCCCTCCAACTTCAAGTTTCCAACTTTGTTCCTCTGGTATCCCGTCGCCGGCGACATGTTAGCGAACACCGACGATGTGTTAACATAACATAGGGTTGACAATGCGTTATGTTGGTAACATAGGGTAGCAACGATGCGCTAATGTTTAAAGCAGGGGTTCCACGATGCGTTAGCTGATAACACATCGCTGCTACCCTATGTTAGCAACATAAACGTATCATGTCCCCGGCGACATGTTAGCGAACACCGATGATGTGTTAACATAACATAGGGTTGACGATGCGTTTATGTTGCTAACATAGGGTAGCAGCGATGCGTTATCAACTAACGCATCGTGGAACCCCTGCTTTAAACATTAACGCATCGCTGCTACCCTATGTTAGCAACATAACGCATTGTCAACCCTATGTTATGTTAACACAGTGTCGGTGTTCGCTAACATGTCGCCGACGACGAGATACCAAAGTTACAAAATTGAAAACTTAAATTTTGAAGGACAAACTTGAAACCAAATTCTATAAATGTGCTATTTTAAAAATTTTCTCAAAAAAAATACTCATCAACAAGAACTTGTATTTAATGCTTAAAAGACCCACTTTCGTTCACTGCAAAGACATTAAATACACCCAAAATAAAACTAACCATGTGACACAATACTATGTCCTAAAACAACTACTTGCTGATCCCAAAACATGTTTATTTGACCAACTACTCTTCTAATTAGTACTAACCCTTGTTCTAACTAAACATTATATACATGAAAAGGAACAGAAAACAAGATATGGAGATGACAAGCGTTATGAATTTTGGTTTTATATAAGACTGAGGGTAGTGGGGCGCGGATATAGGGGCGTGGACGACGTGGTAGCCGTGCACAACACTACCCCAGTTGCGTGGACATGGGTGCGGACGACCGGGGCGAGCCAGTCTGCGGGGAAGAAATTTATCCGCTGGACATGGGGGTGGTGAATATAGCCGTTGGAGGGGAAGAAATTCAAACATTTTATATTTTTTTTTTGTAACAAACCATACCACTTCCACTATAAATAACAACACCATTTTAGTATCACCTAAACACTTGGAATAAGAATAACACACCAAACTATTAAGTTGTTTATATATGTTATCCAAATCACCACTACAAATTGTGAAAACCTTTTAATCTTCATCAAACAAGCACCAGAGTGCAAATTCATGAACTCCGAAGTTAAGGTAAACACATATAGGGTCAACTTATTTTATAAAGAAGGACAAAAATGAGAAGGATAAGAAAGATTTCTAGCAAAAAAAAAATAAAAATTCAAACAATATAATAAAAATATCATAACTCACGATTTAATAAGAAAAATAAAACATGTAAAAACGCAAAAAATGTTCCACCGTCTTCCTCGTTCTAAAAGAAAATAAACAATGTTGATGAAAAAACATCATTGTGTCTTTTTATTTATCACTGTGTATTGTGTATAAGTTTGTCATTGATTGTACTTTTTTTCCTTGATATTGTGTTATATTACTCGATATTGTGTTATATTTTGTTCGGCATTGTGTTAAATTTTGCAACCTATTTTGTCTTTGGTTATATATTACTGTGTTATTTGTTCATTTTCGGCATTGTGTCTTTTCGTCGGGTTTTTTTTCTGGAACGGCGAATGACGGGGGAAACATTTTGGTTTTTTCTTTTTCATTTTTTATTTATATTTTGAGTTATGATTTTTTAATTATTTTTTGAGTTATGATTTTTTAATTATTTTTTTTATTTTTTGTTGATGAGTTTTTTGTGTGGCCACAAATCCTTCTCACACTTTTCATTTTTCTCTCATTTTGTATTTTAACTTTACCTATATGATATATTAAGCATTTATTATATGAGCCGAGTGAGCTCGAGCTTGACTAGGCTCAAGCTTACTCGCTTTGTTTAGTGCTCTTTTTTATAAGCTCGAGCTCGGTCTCATGTGTAGTACCTTAAACGAGGCAAAGCTTGGGTGTGTGGCGCGAAGAACAAAAGAGTTGAGACTTAAAAATATGCTAGGCTTGTTTGGACTCGACTGGCGTAAAAGCTCTTCCAATAGAAAGATTGAGCTCGGGCTCGACTTATTTCGAATATTTATCGATCCGATTTCAAGTAACTCATGAGCGCTCGTATGTTTGTGTGAAAGAAAATGACTAAATTGGATTATAGTGAAGTTAATAATCTGTGTCCGCTTTGACTAAAGCAAAGCGGTATCAAAGTCAAAATTGGTTGCTTCATTGAAACGTTTCAACTCTTAAGAGCTAAAAAGTCTAATCATCGATTTAATTAAAATCATAATTTACAAATTTATTATATGAAATGCTAAGCTATATTTTTACTTTTGAAAAATATTCTTTATCTTATTAAATATTATTCATGTTTGTCAAAATATGATTTTTCTTTCTTTTTTTGGTATAATTATCACTCACCTATTTTTATTTTATCAAGAACCGTTACTGTGAGTTCAACGATGGGCTTCGTAATGTATTCAAACTTGAAAACCACGGGTGGGAAAATTAGATCGAACAAAACAATTTGCCACACTAAAAACGACCCAAGTGCAAGACTAAACCAAAGTATTTTATTATTATTATTATTATTATTATCATTATTATTATTATTATTATTATTATTATTATTATTATTATTATTATTATTTGGTTTAGAGTGGTGTGTGTTTGGGTTAAATTAAACAAATTTCAACTTCATGATATGTTTAACAGACGGTTTTGGGTGTTAAACTTTACATTGATGGGCTCACGGATAAACGGACGGATAGAAAAAACCGATCAAAAGAATTATATTAAACTGCAATATAATTAAGAATTTTTATTACATGCTAGCAAAAAATGAAGTTTGTATGTTGTTAAAATTGTGTTGAATAAATTTGTATGTTACATCAATAATCCAATTTTATTTTCATAAATACATAATTCAAAGCATTATGATTTCATTTTGGAATATAATTTCAAGTTATAAACCAAAGAACCAAGCCTAGGTGGTCCCACCTTGGTATGAAGTCTTTTATTATTAGATCCAACTAACAAAATGATTTTCTTTTATAACAAGTCACTTTCCAAACAAAACCAACAAGTTGAGATTAATTAAATCTACATTTTTGGGTCAGTTTTGGTCTAAGTTTGGATCTTCAGTTTGTTTCTATTCAAACAGAGTTCTTGCCTATTTTATAGTTATATATTTGATTGCTGCATATAATTTCTAAAGGCTCGTACTCACGATATCAAGATGTGTAGTAAAATCTCTAAATAGTTGAGGGTTACTTTTATGATAGACGTATTTAAAATAACTATACTATAAAAGCAAAAGCAAGGTTATGTTTTCATATGACATTATTTTAGGGTTTGACATAGGATTTTACGTAGACGTCATATGAGCAGTTTCATATTTTACCATCTCCTATTCTAAAGACAATAATTATGTTATAACCCATGACCCAGTTTTCAAACTAGAATAATGACCCGGTTTCTCTTCAAATACATCCATCTTCATATTATTGTGTGATATTTACCAACTCCACTTAAGTGGTAATTGTGTTAAAATTCTAAACTTATAAATGATAGTATATTGTTAGTTCACTTATAATTTATACTAGCAAATCATTAAACATTTAAGTCAATATCTAATGTTGTATTTAAAGAGGTTTTTTTTGAGATTTTTAAATTGTAAAAACAAAATTATCATTATTTTATCTTATGAATCTATAACTTATGTTATTATATACATATTATTAAATTTATTTTTTTCTGTTTTTTATTAATCACTTATGTAACATACGTGCTTTATCATATTTTAGTTGTAAAGCATAAACAAGTGTTTATCCGATTTCAGTTAGAAAATAATAGAATACTTTTATTTCATTAAAAAAAATGGTATGTGGGTTATATCTTCCACATACAATCCAGGCCGACCCGAACCGAATAGAAACCAACCAATCAAACAGTTTGCTTCCAAAGGTGCAACTGCATAGACTTATTCTTATCCTTACTAGCCACCTCACTTGTCATGTTTCTGCCACGTGTACGTTGAGCCAAAATTTTATCAATATTTTAGTTAAAAGGTGCTAATAAAAAAATTACTATTTTCTTCTCGAAATGCAATTACTATTTTCCATGGCATGGTTTTAACCACAAACATGTTTTGACAACCCAATAAAAGAAATACAAAAGTCTTTTCTTCTTTTGGTTTTGTAGAATATCTATTTAATTTGCCTTAGGAAAACAAATAAATTTTCATGTTTATGAATATTTACTGTTTTAACACTATGCTATCATATTGTGGTGATAAAAGTGTTCACGTTACCTAGCAAACACCAGAGTTCAAGCCTTATAAGTGACTAAAAATGTGAAGAATAAAAATTGGTTGTTAAAAAAAAGACATTAGTTATAACCAGACCTGGCTATCTTGACCAACAATCCCAAAAATAGGTATCAACACCTGATTATGCATTATGTGTGTAACAAGGCCGTAAACCATAAGCAAAATCGAAATGTATAGTAATTTAAAAAAAAAGTAAACCAACACGTTTTAACCTGAAAATACATTCCGACCCCAAACCCGTTTTCGACTGGAACCCATCTTGACATGTGACCCAAACCCAATCGACTTGACCCGCTTGTTAGTCCTAAATATAATCCTATCGTTATTTTTTTAACTTTTAAAAAATTTCTTGCTACCATAAACTGCATCTGCAAATCAATAAGATTAGGTAAAACATTTCTTGTAGTAATCTTCAATATGTCAAACATTAAACCTCTACAAGACGAACGCATGCTATTCCACACTAAACAATAGCAGTAGCAATATCTTTATTGATATCAAAATTTAAAGTCATGAAAACTTAACTTTAAACAAACAAAACAATATTTCATAATCAATTCTCATAATGAATTTCTTATTCCATAATAACAATAATGATAAAACATTAACAATATCTATCAAAAAAGAAACATTTTATAATTATGATCATGTTATATTTCTTTTTTCTAATCTTAATTAATTATTACTCATAACAAGATATAGACTACATGACAGGTTGGTTTTACCAGATTTATAGGGACAAAAAGATCAAAGAAACGGTGTCGTGTCACATTAGAAAACCCAAAGTGGGAAAAGATAATAATTAATTAATAACCGAACAAGCGATAAAAAATAATACAAAATAAAATAAATAAAATCTAAATACAAAACGACAATACGGTGGATTCATTCATTCCGGGACAAACTATTATGTAGGTTCCTGAAGAAGATTCATTCAATCAAATCAATTATTATTATTTTTTAAATTTAATTTTGCAGTCAGATCATAACACCCCAACCATATTATTATTATTTCCAATCAATCAATCAATCAGTGGTAATATATCTTCATTCTTTACTTTCAGCACTCATTATATTCAGTTAATATGTTTACTATAACTGCTTTGTTACATGCTAACTGTTGCTTGATAAATTAGTAATTTAATATTACCAGTTAAAGATCAGATCTTTCTTTAGTGTTTTTGTTTCTGGTTGTGTTTTTTGATCATTTACTCCAAAAAGTTTATATCTTTTTGGTTTTTGGAGGTGGGTTTTTTATTTAATTTTGTGGGTTTAATTTTCTTGATTTTTTGTTTTGTTTATGGTTGTGTTTCTTGATCATTTACCCCAAAAAGTTTAAATCTTTTTTGTTTTTGGAGGTGGGTTTTTTATTTAATTTGTGGGTTTAAATTTTCTTGATTTTTTTAGAAGAATTTAATTTCTGCAAATTATGTGAAAGATTTGATTAATTTGATTTTGTGGGTTTACTAAAAAGTTCAAATCTTTTTGGTTTTTGGAGGTGGGTTTTTTATTTAATTTTGTGGGTTTAATTTTCTTGAATTTTTTTATTATTTTTTTTAAAAGAGTTTAATTTCTGTAAATTTTTGAAGATTTGATTAATTTGATTTTGTGGGTTTAATTTTCTTGAATTTCCCTTATAAAGGAACCTTATTAGTTTCATTTTGTGAGATTTGATTAATTTATTATGTTGAAATTAGGGGTCTTTTTGAAGAAATATGAGTTCTTGATGGGATAATTAGAGTAATGGCTGCAGCAGAAGCAAGAGCAGTGTGGCAACGAACGAACCGATATTTTGTTCAAGAAGATGCGAAACGAGCTCCTAAATTAGCATGTGTTCCTCCACCATCATCATCATCGTCTTCGGTGTCGAAACAGACTGAGACGAGACCTCCAACGAGTGGAATTCCCGATTTTGCCCCTCCCACCGCCAACTCGGTGTACTCGAATCTTGAATCGGATTCAAGATGGTGGCTTAAGTTGCAGCCTAACTATATACACCAAAATGATTTGACTAACGAAAAAGTAAACACTTTAGAGTCCGAGTTTGTGGACGTTATGGATTCTCGGTCAACTGCGAAGGGTGACCGTTTAGTGGAAGAATCGTATGAGTTTGTGGAGATGGATTCTGTTTATGAAAAAGTGGATGAGTTTAGTTTGGATTCTGAGTTCCCTCATTGGATGGAGAGTGAGAAGAATCACGAGCTGCCGTGGTGGCGGATGACTGATAAAGATGAGTTGGCGTCCTATGTGTCGCAGAGATCACACGGTTTCATTGAGAATTGTGATTTACCTTCGCCTCAAAACGCAAGTTTTAAAAAGGACATGTTTGATCATGATCAATCACCACGTAAAGTGTCGACTTTTTCAATGCCACAAACGCACCAATGTCAAAATGCAGCTAGCCCGAATGCCGGTTCTGAGCCAGTCAGGTATACTTTGACTTTTTAAGTCAAACGGTTCACGTTTGACTTCCGTTTTTAATCATATGTTCTTTGGATTTGGTGAAGCAAACACTAAAAATTAGAAAATATTTTGGTAAATTTTAAGTATATGATGTATATGGATTAAATTGTTAGCTACAGTTTTGATTTTTGACTTCAATTATTGACTTTGACTTGATATGATTTCTAACCAGCCAATTAAGCAAACGGAGCAGTGACAGCACGGTTCACGGCAGTTCTAAAACTTCTGAGATGGATCTAAGCAAGCGTAAGCTTCTAGAAGCGCTCTGTCATTCTCAAACACGAGCACGAGAAGCAGAAAACGCAGCCAAACGAGCATACGAGGAGAAAGAACACATTGTGAAGTTAATATTCAAACAAGCATCTCAACTGTTCGCCTATAAACAATGGGTATACCTTTTACAACTTGAAAATCTTTATAACCAAATAAAAACCAACAAGATCGCCCCCGTGTTTCCTGCTTCACCATGGCACGTGCCTCGTCGAATAACACACAAAAATTTGTCGGTTAAGAAAAAAATCCGAGAAAAACAAGGTATTGGCGTTCCTAGTAGAAAACATGATATAGGTAAGTATGCTGTTGCTTTTGCTGTTGGATTAGGTCTTGTTGGTGCGGGTTTGCTTCTTGGGTGGACCGTAGGTTGGATGTTCATCTAGTCAGCGTAGTTGGTATGTTTGATGCAACTGTAACGCGTAGTGTACAAAGTTGTTTTCGTTAAATGGCTAGCTAGCTCTATATAGTATGGGTATCTTTGATAGTTTGTAACGAGTTTGCAATCAAACTTTGTGTTTGTTATGTGACATTCGATTTTTATTCATGTTTTAAATATTAATGTGAACTTTTATACGTAATTTTTCACTTTATTATTTTGAATAGTTACATATAAAAATTCTAATCCGATTAAGTATATAGAATCTGTGTTAAATAGACAACATACAATCTCACTATTAGTATTTCATTACAACTATAGTGTCAATTATGAGAGAGAGTTCAATTTCTTTTTTAAAAAATGATAAAATATGGCATTATTTCTTTCAGCAAAATATTTTAATAAGCCTTGAACAAACAACCTAAACTAATGTGCTGCTAGTCATATGAATTGACATTTAAACACTGGAAACATTTTTGAAATCGAAGATGAAATATTTTTGTTATTTTAGTAATCCTATCTAACAGCATAATAATTCCATCATGCCATATTTACTAGTGACGAGTAGCGGTTATCTGTTTAGTAAGTTGTATCGAATGGGAGTTGATTATAGTGACTTCAAGTAATCAACTAAACTTTTATGTGTATCATGCATATTATCAGTGTATATATGTTAAATTGTTAACATTATCAAGATTAGAACTTAAGATTATGTTAAAGGGGGAAGTTTTGTTACAAGTGAAAATACAAGGACCAGAAATGGCATATGTTGATTCTATACTTTAGTCCTATTTCTGTAATAGCTAGGGACTAATCTTGTCAAGTTAGAAGATAGTTAGTTAGCAATCGGTTAGTTGTATAATAACAGAACTTGTGTAACGAATTGAACAGCTAATGAATTGACAAGTTTCTCCTCGGTTATTCTTTTTTGATTTTTGTTAAGCTATACGAAGTGTCAAGAATTATAAAGCAGAGAAAAAGTCGATCTTGGTTGATATCAAATTTTGTGTTCGTCTTTTTGGGCCTGATTTCCACCAACAGCTTCTCCTATTTGTTCTAAATGATTTCAATATTCGTTTCATGCTTCAATTAGCAATAATTAAGTTTATGTTTAAATGCAAAGTGATTTTGGATCAATTTAGGCTTCAATGAGTTTTGAATTATGCTTCACTAATTAATTGAAAGAAAAGTATCATCTAGAGCTCTATTTAATGAGTTTATGCTTTAACTTTAATTTATACTTCAATTTAATAGTAGCTTTAGTATAACTTAATAACATCAATTATGTATCTATCTAATTTCACAACATTCTTTACTCCAGTTGCAAGTAACTTAAATAAAACTCCACAGCCAAATTAAGAAACATATTTAGATGGAAAAGTAGGATTTTAAATTTAAAAACTAAAAAGAAAAAAGTGAAAGAGATCCATCTCATTCATGGATTTCCAATTAGAAACATCTTTGTCCTTGCTATAAGAGTCTTTAGTCTTAACACATGAATACAAATAGCTATGATGAAGGTATTAGAACACGAGCATCCATTGAAGCTCATTGATTTACAGAAAAAACTAGAAGACTCTGATGATGAGGAGATGGAGGAGGAGGATCTTGTTACACAAGAGTTTATATGCACTTGTGAGCGGTGCTGGGAAGAAATCAACGAGTACCACAGGTACTACTATAAATGTATTATAGATGATTCATGTGTTTACCATCTTCATAAATTCTGTGCAGAGCTCCCAACAACGTTAGAACACACATCACACTCACATCCTCTTACCCTTACCCTCTGTCCATGTGATTTCTCTACATTCTGCTCTTATTGTCAAGGAGCGCACAAGGTTACTAAAGTACGTTATATGTGTCAATCCGATTCTTGTTTTTTCATCATTTATGTGAAATGCGTCGTGGAAGAGGACATAAGAAGGATCTACCATCCAAGCCACCCACACCCACTAGTGTCTCTCCTTTCCATACCCATTTTATGTAAATGCAACGCTTGTGGGAAGGAACATAAAGGAGTATTTTTTCAATGTACCACGTGTTTAGACTTTGCTGTCCATATTGATTGTATAAAGCTACCAAAAAAATTGTTAATTCAAACTACAAATGCCATTTTCTGCCATACCCATCCACTCACCCTTTCTTATTCCTGCCCTAGAGCGGAAATAGAAGCTAAATATTGCCCAACATGTAGAGCATGCGGTGATCATTTTTTTAACTACCAGAATCTTTGGATATACAAATGCGAGACATGTATTTACTACACACATGTGGACTGTGCAACATCAAGAAGAGAGTCATTTATGTCCATCTTATATATTGGTAACTAATAATTCTTACTAATACAAGTTTTATGCCTTCAATTAGTTCATAATAATAATAATAATGTTATTTTGTTTACAATATTTCAGACAAAGGTGCACCAATAGTTAAAAATTTTAAAGATGTCGACTATCCTCAACTTCTCCGTCTACCATTTTGTGATCAAACTTACAGTATACCCAAACATCTATTTTTCAAAGAAACCAGGTCTACAACTGATGAGGTAATCCTACAACGTATCAGCCATCAACATGATCTAACATTAGTTGATACAAAATACATTGATAGTTTAGGAGGGCCAACCTCCTCAAAAATAAATTTGTTGATCATGTGTCATAACCCAATGAAAAAGATACAACAATTATGCAATGTATGTTTAAGACCAATCATGGAGATGCCATTTTATAAGTGCGGGGCCCATGAGCACGAGAGTTGCAATTTTGCTCTTCATGAGTGGTGTATGTGGCTGCCGACAAAAGTTGACAACCATCCAGGTCACCCACAACATACACTCATTCTAACGCCAAACGTCTCGTGTGTCTTGTTCAACATATTTATTTGTGACGCGTGTGGTTTACCTTGCAATGGATATGCTTATGGCTGCCTCAAATGTAAGTACTATGTTGATGTTACTTGTGCGTGTATACCTGAAAAAATCACGCATAAAGCTGACCCAAATCATCTTCTTTCACCAGTTAAGAGGATTCCCATAGGAAATTCGTGTGTTATTTGTCTTTCAAGTTATATTCTAGATCCCATAAATCGTATATTTTTACCAAACCTAATGGCCTTTAGTTGTGGCATTTGTGATGTATATATACACATGAGGTGTGCTTATTTATTGCCTGAGATAATTAGGCACGCTTATGACAAACATCCAATGCAATTGAGTTACCTCCCAATTGAAAACCACAAAAGTGAATACTTTTGTGAAATTTGTGAAAACGAACTGAATCCACATTGTGGTTTCTATCATTGTGGTGAGTGTGTTCAGTCAGTTCATTCTGCTTGTGCACCTTTAATACTTCGTTGTGAAACAGAGACCTATTCATCCTTTCTAGGCCCCATATATAGGTTCTTAAATGTAAAATTTGGGGGCATTCATAATATTGATGGTCACCCGCATCCTCTCTTTCGCTCAAGGGGTTGCAACTGATGGTGAATGCAATATATGTCATGCACAACTTCAGTACAAGATGATATTTAAGTGTGTCGAGTGTGAGTTTGCAATTCATTACGATTGTTGTAAGGACTTAAACCGCTCATGATGTTTGTGATTACTCTTTCATATGTTTGGTTTTCTCTTTTTCTGTATTGAGTTACTGATTGTTCCTATGTACTTCCCTCCTCATTTTATGTGTACAATGATGTAATCGAAAGTTGAATTCTAGGCGTTCGTTTAGCACTCTTGTAATTGTATTGTTTTCCATGGTGAATATAAGAGTACAAGACTTCTTTATTTGAATATATTTGCATGTCTTAATGCGAGATTTGACGAAATGCCCAAGAGCCTTTTGATTACTTGAATTTTGTTACATAAGCTTCAAGATTAGTTCAGCATTTTAAAGAAAAAAAAAAGTCAAAATGCACCTCTTAGTTTCACCTTTCAAACCGTGTTTTAGTTGATTTTGTCATGCTTCTTGTCATAACTAAGGGGTTGTTTGGTTCATTCATCTTAATGAACTTCTGTCTCATTCAGCAGCAACAATAAGTCTGAATTATTCAGACCTATTTTTAATCATTCAGATTTTTTCTGTTTAGAATCAAAAAGTCTGAAGTCTGAATGAATCAGATGTTTACATCTGAATGATTCCATTCAAAATGCACCTCTTAGTTTCAACTTTAAACTGCGTTTTCTTTGATTTTGTCATGCTTCTTGTCATAACTAATTCTACTAACTCTTTAAAGATAGTTGACGTGCTTGAGGCTAGTGTCATTTAATTATAAACACTTGTCATATTTCTTGACCAACACATGAACGCCGCTCGTTTACTTGTGTAACCAATGGATCGTCTTAGGCAATGCTGCTCCCCACATCTCGTCAACATATGGCGTTTCGTCATCAAATTGATGGCCAAACCCTTCCGACTATCACCATGTGACCCTTGTTTGGTACAGCCAATCCGGCCAACGACACTCATATGAAGCATAACACTGTTTTAACCCTACAAAAACATTTACCTCCTTTTCATATGGAATTTTTTTATCACATCCCATCTTAAACCACATTTTAAACCTTTTAGCATTATGTATAAACATCCAACAACACATGTGTTCATAGTCTATTATTCATACCTATTTTCTCATCTTACCTTCAAATATTCCACGCACATATAAACATAAATGTTACATACGCGCGCTAATCAACTCTCGACACCATGCACCTAACATTCAAACATGCATAACCGAACATGTCTTTCAGCTCAAAAACTAATTAAATAGGGCATATATTACTGCATAACCGTTACACAAATCTTTGCGTGATTACTCCTTTTATCCTACACTTAACATAAGCACAATGCATGTATCATTAAGTTATTTATTGTATTTACCCTCAAAAACTAGCACCACTTGTCACAACGTTTGTTCTTTCAAAATTACTACCCGAATCTAAGGGTGTTACAAGTAAGTAGGCGATTTTCTTCTTCTATTATAACTGTACAATTTCACAGCTTCTTTTATTTGTTCTTTAATCGATTTCTTAAACTTGATTCGTGCTTCAGTTAAAGTCTTTAAGAATAATTTTAGTTTATGTTTACATGTGAGTGACTTTGAATCAATATAGTTCTTCTTAATGAGTTGATGCTTCAACTTTAATTTATACTTGAATTTAATAGTAGCTTTAAATTAACTTTATTTGTGTATCTTGTCACACCCTCAAAATCCACTAACGGAGTTTTACCGCCAGAGGGTGTGAACTAACAGGATCGGAATCATTAGTTATAATCAAACCATAAAACAAAGTTTCAAAACCATGAAAACGTTTACGAGTAATTAAATGCGGAAGCGTAAAACCATAGCAAACAATGTTACGTCACGCAGGACGACTTAAAACCCAATGATAACAGTTTAAAAATAAGTTTGCATAATTAAAATGTTTCAAGCAATGCATGTTCCTAAACCGCGCGCCCGCCTCGGCTACCTGAGAATAACATACTAAAAGTGTCAACACAAGGTTGGTGAGTTCACAAGTTATATAAAAATAGAGCGTTTAGCGTTTGCGTTCAGCGTTTTGCGTTAAGCGTTTTGCGTTACAGCGTTTTGCGTTACCAGATAGTGTTATGTCAATTATATATCTATAGGTAGCTAGCCTATAAAACAAGTATCATTAAGTGTTCGACACCGAAGCTGACTGTTTATCATTTGCCTTGCCACCAGGTCATCCAGACCATGGTATGTGTTTAGCCAAGATTACACCCACTCGACCTCCAGTCGAGTTTAGCGTTGGGTGGGGTTTGTCAAACCCAGTAGTACTACTCAACAATGACTCGCTATTATCCAATATTAAACGGTTCGATGTGAATGAAGGACTTTAGTTAACGCGTTTGCCACTTAGTCTTTACAAGTGATATATAATCTATATTAACAAAATCTTAAATGCGTTTCGGAGTATGTTATCTCCCCCAAGTGAAAAGCGTTTAAAAAGTTTAAAACGGGGAAAGTGAAACTCACTGTTTGCGAAGTATTCCCAAAATAATTCACCAAGATGCGCGTCACAGAAAAACTCTCTCTAGCGTTCTAAAACAATAAAGAGATTTTTCTAAGTGTCGGAATATTATTGAGTCTCTAGACCCGGCACATAATACCTATGCACACAAAATGTTTCGTGTTTCGTTTGTGAATCGTGTGTGACTTTAACAAGTGTATTTGTGATACGTTACATGTGTAAGCAATTATTTACGTATCATGTATTCATAATGAACATCACTAGCAATTACTCCCCGTAAGAGCAATTTGGTCAAATCATGACAATCAATTAGCAATTATTCCCCGCAAGGGCATTTTGGTCAAAACACGACAATTAATTCGCAATCACGTTGTTTCATGCAACTTTCACAAACTCAGCAGCTAGTTTCTTAACGACAGAATTCTACTTGAAAAACTAGTCTATTCCACCGATCATAGCATCACAATTAATTTACCAAAAATCATCACAAAAGCATATATGTCTTAGGTTTCCAGAACATATTTTATTATATTTTTATTCCACATATGTTTCTCACAATGATCAAAACATTACAGCAAACTCATAACAGTCAAATTCATGCGCAACAGAATGTTATTTGAAATTCCCGTTAAACGAAAAATCCAATAAATGCAAGACCACTTGGGTTAGGTTCCTAACTCAATAAGTCAACTTCCAGAGGTGGAACCAACCCAATTGGTCTCGTAGTTCATGAGATATAACATTTACAAAACAACCTAACAGCAGGTCTAACAGCTCAGCTTTGCACAACGTTTTTGTAAAATCATAAAAGTTAACTTTTACACGTCCAAAAATTGCAAATTTATATTCTTTAGAAACTAGACTCAACCTAGTTCACTGTAGTATCAATAATCTCAACCAATTCTCACATTTACATTTATTTACAGTCGTCTAAACATAACTTACAATCTGTCCAGTACCAGTTTTGACCTTTAATCACAATTAAATCGTTTGACCAACCAAAACACCTCCAAATTTGGCGTGGTTGGACTTTCTGAAAACTAGACTCAGAGTACTACTTTGTAGACTCATAATTTGCTCAGTTTGCTTTTATATTCAACAAGTTACACATCATTCAATCTTAACAATCACTGCTGTCAAAAACTCAGCAAGCCTAAACAATCATCTAACATGCATCCTAAGCATACGACATAACCCAAAACATGTAATACACATAATTAATCATAGAAAATTAGTAGCAACCCTCTAGGGTTTACAAACAATCAACGATTCATCAATCTTTCACCGTTCAAAATCACATATGATCCTCAATATCAACAACCAATACATAATCAATCATAAGAACACTTAATATGATATTCAATAGTTAGGGTTTCATATTTATACCTTAAAACGCAGAAATAAACCAAGGGAAACGTGAGGGGTGCTTAGAAACGAGTGTAGGATGCTCCGATTATGAAGAACAATATCAAAACAAGGTGATATGTGGGTGTGTGTGAGCTGCCGATCGCAAGGAGAGGGGAGGAAGGGGCTGCCGATCGGGGTAGAGGGAGAGGAGAGAAAAAGTGAGTTAGGGTTTAGGTTTATTATTATTTATAATAATACTATGTTACACTCAAGTCCCTCAACTTTCGATTGTAGCTTTTCTAGCTTAACTAACTAGTTCTAGTACATTGAGTTAACGTTTATAACGATGCTATCACACAACACATAAGTCTAACACATAATTATCACATAATTACTGTTTTGACGTTTTTCGTTTATTCACCAATCCTTTGCGTCAACTCGTTTGCGTTTCGGTGCAAATCCCGAAAGACTACACATGTAGTAAGTGTCAAGCGTCATTTAAACCCT
Organism: Bidens hawaiensis; assembly: GCF_021521415.1. Classification (NCBI taxonomy): domain Eukaryota; kingdom Viridiplantae; phylum Streptophyta; class Magnoliopsida; order Asterales; family Asteraceae; genus Bidens; species Bidens hawaiensis. Next base: position 149,876 of record NW_027495178.1, on the reverse strand, counting down.
AGTTTAAATGTAATGAGGTGTGCGTTATAGATTCAGTGATCTTAAGTTTGAATTGACGGAGTTGAGTTAACGGAGTTAACATGAAATTGACGATTGTCACATCATTCCCATGTTAAAGAATTTTCGTCCCGAAAATTTGAGTCAAGTCGTGACGAGTGTCTGAAAAAGTAAGAAAAAATTTCAGTTTGTCATATCATCCCCTAGTAGAAAGAAATTTCATCCCGAAATTTAATTCATACCTCCGGTGATTTCTGACGGTTTGCCGGGTTTCACGGTTTTCTGTGTTTGGTTAGCCCTTCAAAAAGGTGAGGATACTTTTTCTTCATTTGATCATCGCGTTCCCACGTGAACTCCGGTCCACGTCTCAAGTTCCAACGAACCTTAACGATTGGAATTTTGCTGTGCTTGAGCGTTTTGGTTTCCCAATCCAAAACCTCGACTGGTTCCTCAATGAAACGTAACTGTTCATCAACTTGCAGTTCCTCCAAAGGGACTACTTGGGTTTCATCAGATAGGCATTTCTTCAAATTGGATACGTGGAATACATTGTGTACGCCACTGAGTTCCGTTGGTAGGTCCAGTCGGTACGCCACCGGACCAATGCGCTCAGTTATCCGGTAAGGACCAACATATCGTGGGTTGAGTTTGTTTCGCTTACCAAAGCGAACCACACCTTTCCAAGGTGAGACTTTAAGTAACACTTGGTCATTCACTTGAAATTCGAGAGGCTTTCGGCGCTTGTCGGCGTAACTCTTTTGGCGATCTCGTGCTGCTGCCATGCGATTTCGGATTTGAACAATCTTTTCCGAAGTTTCGAGTACCAGTTCTGGACCAGTGATTTGGCTGTCACCCACCTCTGCCCAGCAGAGTGGTGATCGACACTTCCGTCCGTACAGCGATTCAAACGGCGCTGCTTTAATACTTGCGTGGTAGCTGTTATTATACGAAAACTCTACCAAAGGTAAGTGAGGTTCCCAACTTTTTCCGAAATCCAACACGCATGCACGCAACATATCCTCCAGGGTCTGAATAGTTCGTTCACTTTGCCCATCCGTCTGAGGATGGTATGCTGTGCTCATATCAAGACGGGTGCCTAGTGCGCTTTGCAGCGACTTCCAAAAGTGCGAAGTGAAACGAGAATCTCGATCAGAAATGATTGAGACAGGCACTCCGTGTCTAGACACCACTTCTTTCATGTAAACACGAGTCAGTCTTTCCATTTTGTCCGATTCCTTAATCGCTAAGAAGTGTGCAGACTTAGTCAACCGGTCAACGATCACCCAGATGGTATCGCATCCCGTCGGTGTCTTAGGTAAACCCGTAATAAAATCCATTGAGATGTGTTCCCATTTCCACATTGGGAGTTCCGGTTGTTGCAGTAGACCAGATGGTTTCTGGTATTCTACTTTGACTCTGGCACAAGTCAAGCATTTGCTCACGTAGGTGGCAATGTCGGCTTTCATGTTCGGCCACCAGTAAAGTGCCTTTAAGTCATGGTACATTTTATCTGAGCCAGGGTGGATAGAATATCGGGACTTGTGTGCCTCGTCCATTACCAGAGTTCTCAACTCTCCGAACCGTGGAACCCAAATCCGGTTCTCAAAATATCGGACCCCGTCCGATCTGGTTTCAAGTTGCTTGTTCATGCCCCGCATGAGTTCCGATGGAAGATTATCATCTTTCAAAGCTTCGAGTTGCGCCTCGCGAATCTGGTCAGGTAAGTTGGCATGAATCGTGAGTTGCAATGCTCGCACTCATCTGGGTTTATCTGTTTCTGTCCTGCTGAGGGCGTCGGCCACTACATTGGCCTTGCCAGGGTGATACTTGATGGCATAATCATAATCCTTAAGCAGCTCGACCCAACGACGCTGTCGCATGTTCAGCTCCTTCTGATCGTAGATATGCTGGAGACTCTTGTGGTCGGTGTAAATGGTAAACTTGGTACCGTACAAGTAATGCCTCCATATCTTAAGGGCAAACACCACAACTCCGAGTTCCAAATCATGGGTCGTGTAGTTCTTCTCGTGAACCTGTAGTTTTCGAGAGGCATAAGCTATAACCTTCTCGAGTTGCATCAGCACACAACCGAGACCTTGTATCGATGCGTCACAGGGTACCTCAAAATTTTCCGTTCCCTCGGAGAGGGCTATATTAGGGGCGCTACAGAGTTTGGTTTTCAACAGTTGAAAAGCGGATTCTTGCGCGTCACCCCAATTGTACTTAGTGCATTTGTGAGTCAAAGCGGTGAGGGGTTGAGCAATCTTTGAAAATCCCTCGATGAAACGTCGGTAGTAGCCGGCCAGTCCTAGGAATTGCCGCACCTCAGTCGGAGTCTTAGGTGCTTCCCAGTTTTTGATGGCCTCTACCTTACCGGGATCGACATGGATACCATTCTCGTTGATCACATGTCCTAAAAAGTGAACCTCGCGAAGCCAAAACTCACATTTCGAGAGTTTAGCATACAGTTGTTCCTTCTTCAATAATTCCAGAATTACCCTTAAGTGTTCTTCATGGTCAGCTTCGTTCTTGGAGTAGACGAGAATATCATCAATGAAAACAATCACAAACTTGTCGAGGTACGCCTTGCATACTCGATTCATGAGATCGATAAATACGGCTGGTGCGTTGGTTAGTCCAAAAGGCATAACCGAAAACTCGTAGTGACCATACCGTGTTCTGAATGCCGTCTTTGAGATATCTTCTTCGCGCACTCTTAGTTGGTGATAACCAGATCGCAGATCGATCTTCGAGTAGTAACTCGATCCTTGAAGCTGGTCAAACAGATCATCAATTCGGGGTAAAGGATAACGGTTCTTGACCGTCACCTTGTTTAACTCCCGGTAGTCGATACACATGCGGAAAGTCCCGTCCTTCTTTCGGACAAACAAGACAGGGGCTCCCCATGGCGATGAGCTGGTCGGATAAAACCCTTATCCAACAAATCTTGCAACTGGGTGGACAATTCCTGAAGCTCCGCCGGTGCGAGCCGATACGGGGCTCGTGCTATGGGTGCTGCACCGGGTGTCAACTCGATTTGGAATTCGACTTGTCGTATAGGAGGGAGTCCAGGCAAATCCTCCGGGAAAACTTCCGGAAAATCTCGCACAACTGGTATATCTTCAATTCGCTTCTCCTCCGCGGGTTTCTCAACAATCTGCGCCAAAATTGCCGGATGACCCTTTCGTAGGTACTTCTGCGCCTTCATAAGGGTAATGACGCTGGTGGTCATGCCGCTTCTCTCACCTCGGATCGAAATGATCTCGCCGGAAGGGGTAGTAATGTGGACTATCTTGTCGTGACATATAATCTCCGCTCGGTTCTCGGACAACCAGTCCATGCCGACCACGACATCGAAACTACTAAGCGTAAAAGGAATAAGGTCGATATCAAAGACATGACCTGACAGTTTTAACTTACATCCCGCAAGTACATGAGTCGTTACTATAGTCTTACCGTCAGCTAATTAAACAGGAAACTTAGCATCTAACGGAGTTGGAGTTAAGTCTAAGAGTTGGCTAAAGGCTTTCGACACAAAACTCCTATCAGCTCCAGTGTCAAACAATACAGAAGCAAAACAATCGTTCACAGGGAACTTACCAGTCACCACGTACGGATCATTGCGGGCTTGACCCGACCCAATTACAAAAGCTCTTCCTTTGCCATTGCTTCCACCACTACTGCCACTTCCATTACTTCCGTTGTTGTCGTTCTGTTTCAGCTTGGGACAATCTTTCCTGAAATGACCTTCCTGCCCACATTCGAAACATCCCTTCGTCGTCATAGTTGGTTTAGGAGCACCCTTTGCCGCAAGGTCTCCTCTACATTCCTTCGCCTGGTGACCCATCTTTCCGCATCTCTGACACTTGACACGGTCACATGGGCCAACATGATGATAGTTGCACCTATTGCACTTCGGATATTTCCCAGCATATCCGCTCGAACCCTGCCCGCTACCGTTGTTATTGTTGTTGTGACTCTGATTGTTAAAGCTCCGAGTGAATTCGGGCTTACGGTAGTGTTGTTGCTGTGGGAGGTTCGAGGATGAGGATCTGGTGTTGTCAAACTTTCTCTTTCCGCTGCTCGGGTTGCTGTTGCTGTTGCTGTTGTTGTCATTACTCGGGTTGTCACGGGCTTTAGCGGTTGAACCCCTAGGTGGTAACGCACCTTGGGTCACAGCTTGATCCATCAGTTTGTGAGCTAAACGGATCGCTTGTTGAATCGTGGCTGGTCTGGAAGACGTCACCATGCCCTGAATTTGCGGTGCTAACCCATCAATATACATTTCAATCCTCTTACTCGGCGGGTCTACCATCCGTGGACACATCACAGCCAACTCGTGAGAACGGGTAGTGTAGGCTTTGATTTCTGAACCCACCATCTTCAATGACCAAAATTCTGACTCTAACTTTGCAATCTCTTCTCTCGGACAGTACTCTTCTCGCATCATGTTCTTGAACTCCTCCCAGTTCATAGCGTTAGCCAGTTCCAATCCAAGGATCTGCACGTTCGAATTCCACCAAGTGAGGGCAGAATCCTCCAGTGTTCCAACAGCGAATTTGACCCTACTGGCAGGGGGACAATTACACATCTCAAATGCCGACTCGGCCTTCTCAGCCCAACGCAAAAAGCCTATAACTCCCTCGGTGCCCTTAAACGTACTGGGCTTGCAGTCAAGGTAATTCTTGAAAGTACACGTTCCAGTTGGACCTCCAGCTTGGTTCTGAACATGTGCGGCTAGAGCGGCCGCCGCATGGTCATTCAGCAGAGTTTGGAGTTCTGCTGCAGTCAGGTTGACGTTACCACGTCCGTGTCCAGCGTTTCTTCCATCTAGGTGTTATCATCCTTAGATGTCATCGTCTGAGGACACCTATGAGTGTGCCTCCTCCTCCGCCGGTTCTTCCTCCGGTTCTTCTTCAGGTTCCTCCTCGGGATCTTCCTCGGGATCCTCCTCAGGCTCCTCTTCGGGATCTTCTTCGGGTTCCTCTTCAGGCTCTGCCTCAGGCTCTGCCTCAGGTTCGGCTGCGTTCTGAGCAATTTGCATTTGTAAGACATCGCAACGCTCTAAAGCTATCTCGGTTCTAGTCCTTGCTACTTGGAGTTGCTCTTGCAAGTCTATCATCTCGGCTTGCATCTTTCTCATAATCTTCATCTGTTGATCACTAGCCTCTTGCATTTCCTTCATTGCCGCTGCCATGCGGGCAATCTCCTCCTTAGTCTCGGTTCCGTCTTTTAACAGTCCGGAAACGTTAGCTCTCGTATAGCGCATGTAACCCACATCACGCTCCAAACATGAAACAACAGCTGCGAGAACTCGCTCTACAGGTTCGGTTATGGGTGGTAGGGTGTTGGGATAAGCAGGATGGTTCGGGTGAGGTAACGGGGGAACTTGTTCGCGATAGACCATACGTCTGATCATGTTAGGGTACCAATCCCAGCTAACGTCGTTTTCGTATATGCCTCAGGATAGGCGGTACCTTTTCGGTGCGGGAGCTTCGAGTTCCGGGATTACACGGGGCGGCGATGCGGTAGGTATCTGCGGTTCCTTCCCGTGAGCATGAGTCATCGGATCAGATGAGGATGAGGGTGGCGGCGTCGACATTCCTACAGGTAAGCCGTGTATGCGCGCGCGTATGAGTAAAAGAGGTAAAGAGAATAGATAACAAAGACTACACAAATCTATTCAGTGCGTATCATTATAACTAATGGGTCGTCGTGGTTATAGTCTAGTATGCATGCAGCTTCTAGTTCGCTATAATCAATGGCTCTGATACCAATCTAACCCAAAACATGTAATACACATAATTAATCATATAAAATTAGTAGCAACCCTCTAGGGTTTACAAACAATCAACGATTCATCAATCTTTCACCGTTCAAAATCACATATGATCCTCAATATCAACAACCAATACATAATCAATCATAAGAACACTTAATATGATATTCAATAGTTAGGGTTTCATATTTATACCTTAAAACGCAGAAATAAACCAAGGGAAACGTGAGGGGTGCTTAGAAACGAGTGTAGGATGCTCCGATTATGAAGAACAATATCAAAACAAGGTGATATGTGGGTGTGTGTGAGCTGCCGATCGCAAGGAGAGGGGAGGAAGGGGCTGCCGATCGGGGTAGAGGGAGAGGAGAGAAAAAGTGAGTTAGGGTTTAGGTTTATTATTATTTATAATAATACTATGTTACACTCAAGTCCCTCAACTTTCGATTGTTGCTTTTCTAGCTTAACTAACTAGTTCTAGTACATTGAGTTAACGTTTATAACGATGTTATCACACAACAAATAAGTCTAACACATAATTACTGTTTTGACGTTTTTCGTTTATTCACCAATCATTTGCGTCAAATCGTTTGCGTTTCGGTGCAAATCCCGAAAGACTACACATGTAGTAAGTGTCAAGCGTCATTTAAACCCTAGTTTAAATGTAATGAGGTGTGTGTTATAGATTCAGTGATCTTAAGTTTGAATTGACGGAGTTGAGTTAACGGAGTTAACATGAAATTGACGATTGTCACATATCTATCTAATCTCTCAAGTCTCAACATTATTTACTCAAGTTGTTATAATTAAGTAACTTAAATAAAGCCCCAAAACCGAATTAAGAAACTTAGTTCGATGAGAAAGTAGGAGTACAATATTTAAAAGAAAACGTTAAAGAGATGCGCATCATTTTATGGATTTCACGTAAGGACCATCTTTTTCCTTGCTACAAGAGTTTTAAAAGAGTCTTGTCACAGAAATATAACTAACTATGATAAACGAATTAAAACACGTACATGCACTTGTAAGCGATGCGGAAAAGAAATCCACGAGTACCATAGGTACTACTAGTATAAATGTATTATAGATGATATATTCATGTATTTACCATCTTCATAAATTCTGTGCAGAGCTCCCAACAACGTTAGAACACAAATCACACTAACATCGTCTTACCCGTTGTCAATTTGATTTCCCTACGTACGCTCCTCTATGGTTCATGAAGGTACTAAAACTTCTGAGATGGATTAAGCTTCTCGAAGCTCTCTGCCATTCTCAAACACGAGCACGAGAAGCAGTTTACGCAGCCAAATGAGCATACGAGGAGACACATTGTGAAGTTAATATTCAAACAAGCATCTCAACTGTTTGCCTATAAACAATGGGTATACCTTTTACAACTTGAAAATCTTTATAACCAAATAAAAACCAACAAGATCGCCCTGTGTTTCCTGCTTCACCATGGCATGTGCCTCGTCGAATAACAAACACGAATTTGTTGGTTAAGAAAAAATCCAAGAAAAACAAGGTATTCGTGTTCCTAGTAGAAAACATGATATAGGTAAGTATGCTGTTGCTTTCGCTGTTGGATTAGGTCTTGTTGGTGCGGGTTTGCTTCTTGGGTGGACCGTAGGTTGGATGTTTATCTAGTAATCTTAGTAGGTACGTTTGATGCAACTGTAACGCGTAGGTACAAAGTTGGTTTCGTGAAATAGCTAGCATTATATATAGTTATGGTAGATTGGTATCTTTGATAGTTTTGTAACGAGTTTGCAAACAACCTTTTGTGTTTGTTATGTGACATTCGTAAATTGTATTTACATGTTTCTATCAATTATATCGCCCATCGTAGCAATATTTGTTTTAGCTAAATGGGTTGTATTCGCGTCGGCCCATGAATATACGAGTCTTCTTTGGGTTCAATGAATATACGAGTCTTTTTCGGGTTCGTGTCGGACTCAACCTCCAAGCAAGTCTATTTTGGCATCTTTATTTCAATACTTAACTCTCCACAATGGTAAACTCTCATAATATTATTTTGAGATTCTAGTAGTAATTCTATTTGTTTGGTGGCTTGATTTATTGATTAATATTTTTTATGGGTTTATTGTACGGATGGTCCTTGTGGTGTGTTCAGATACGGATGGTTCCTGTGATATGTTTAGATAATTAAAACATTGGTCTAAACTTATACTTTAACATAACATTGGTTGGAGACGGGTTGAATTTAAGTAAAACCGAACACTTTCAATCTTGCCACGGTGAAAGAGAATTTCGCTACTTACTTCAACATCTGGCGTTGAAGTAAATTTTTGCTCTCGATACACAATGTAGGTAAAAAAGGGTAGATGACGCAATGTAGGTAAAAAAAAAGGGTAGATGTTCTAACATTATCGTGTATGTCTATGGCTGATTTCTCGGGTGTTTATAGTCGTCAACTTGGGCTTCGATACACATTAGAAAACGTTTTAGGATTTTTGTCTTCGATTTCACAGCTTCTACCTTTTGTTCTTTACTCGATTTCATAAATTCGGTTCATGCTTTAAATTAACAATAACGTTAACTTATGATAAATTTCAAAGTGACTTTAACTTAATTTATGCTTCTATGAGCTTTAATATATGCTTCACCGATCGAGTTTTGTTAATAAGTTTATGCTTTAACTTTAGTTAATACTTCAATTTAATAGTAGCTTTAGTTTAACTTTAATTATATGTTTGTCTAATCTCACAACATTCTTTTCTCTAGTTTAACTATAATAAGTTAATAACACTCCAAGGCCCAATTAAGAAACATACTTAAATGTTTCATGGATTTCCAATAAGAACTATCATATTCTTTTATATAAGGTGTTTGTTTTTTCAGAGGTAAAATATTTGTAGTATATGGATTACATCTGCAGCCATCTGTAGCAAAAGAGGTGGACCAAACCTTTGCAGTCTGCAAAACGAATACTGTTTGTTTTTTAACTTCTGCAGACTGCTAAAATCAAATAGAAATTTTTAAGTAAGCTGAAATTTAAATAAAAAAGTTCTTCAACATCGAAATTTAAATAATTGTCAAATAACAACGAAATACTATTTACAAAACCACAATAACATTTTTTTAAATCACTTGTTTTGTACTTTGCATAAACAATGTTATTTGATAGAGGTTGTGCTTAAAACAATATTGAAGGTGAATTGTGAAAGTTGAGAACAATTCCTCTTCTGTATTTATTCTTTCTTTTGCCAACATATAAAAATATACAACAAAGATGAAAATACAAAGAAACTTGTTTTAGTGTGAAATATTATGTTCAACAAGATTATTATATATCAACAAAGCCCAAGCCTAATTCATCCTATTTTAAAGCCTAAATGTCCAATCCTATAATCTTAGGTTCATTCTCGTCAAATCTGATAACATTATTTCTTTAGCAAAAAAATACATGACCATTGTCATATGGAGAGACCACATATGTAGATTGCTAAAATAAATGCCAACGTCTGTAAATTGCTAAAATAAATTGGTGGTGGTGTACGAACTGTGGTAATGGGGTAGTGGTGGGTGGTGCTGGATGGTGATATTGGTAGTGGTGGGTGGTGGTAGTTAGGGCTGTTCAAAAAGCTCACGACTCGAAGCTCGCTCGAAATTCGTTCGAAAAAAGCTCGGAGAAAGCTCGCTCGAAATCGGCTCGATTGTAAACGAGCCGAGCCTAGCTCGACTCGATTTCTAAACAAGTCGAGCCTGAGCTAGCCCTGGCTCGACTCGAGCTCGCTCGATAGGCTCGAACTATTTTAATTTATTATATATATATATACATGCATGCATATAATTATCGAGCCCAATTATTTTAACACATGGGCTTTCCTTTAATCCAGCCCAATTTCCTTTCTCACTCCATAGTTCATATTCATAATTCCATATACTGAGTAACTGAGAGATGAGACTTCATAGTTAACACACTCAATAATCAGTATACATTCCATTTTCCACCCTAACCCTAGTCGCTCATATTCACCTCCGCCGCCGGTCGTCGCTCATAGATAATACTTCTCTGCTTAATTTTGTATTTGGTTTGGTTTAGACTTGTTGAACATATTTTGTTTCGATAGTGTTATTAGACGTATTTATTTAGTTTGTATTTGGTTGGTGTTGATCTCAACGTCATATTTATTTAGTTTAGCTTGATGGTTGCATATAATTTTTATTATTACAGGTAAACTCGAGCCAAATCGAGCCGAGCCGATTCGGCTCGATTTAAAACCGAGCCGAGCTTGAGCTCAATTTTTTAGCTCGAATAAGAGCTCGAGCTCGAGCCGAGCCAGCTCGATTGAATATCGAGCCGAGCTTGAGCTCGCCTTGGCTCGGGCTCGTGAACAGGCCTAGTGGTGGTGCTAGATGGTGATAGTGGTAGTGGAGGGTGGTGACGATGGATGGTGGCGGTGGAAGAAGGTGGTGGTTGTTGGTGGTGGTAGAAGGCGGTGGTGGTGAACGATGGTGGTAGACGGTGGCGCCGGCGGACGGTGGTGGTGTACGGTGGTGGTGGGTGGTGGGCCGTGGATGATGGTGGTGGCGGACGGTGGGCGGTGGTGGTGGCGAACAGTGGGTGACGATGGTGGTGGCGGTGGACGGTGGTGGTGGGTGGTGGGCGGTGGATAATGGTGGTGGCAGACGGTGGGCGGTGGTGGTGGCGAACAGTGGGTGACGGTGGTGGTGGCGGACAGTGGGTGACGGTGGTGGTGGTGAATGGTGGTAGTGGTGGTGATGGTGGACAGTGAGTGCTGGTAGGGTGTGGTGTTTTAAAATTCTGCAGACCTTATAAGATTTCAGAAGTGGATGAGCCAAGTTTGCATCAAGAAGAGCTTGCGCAGACGTTTTTTAATGAAACATCTTCGAGAAAACAAACAGCCTGCGAATAGCAATGTACGTGGTCTGCACGGCGCTGACAAAAGAAGCTGCGCAAACAGTTTTTAGAAAAACAAACAACACCGAGTATTTTAATAAGTTTATACTTTAACTTTAGTTGATACTTCATTTTAATAGTAGCTTTAATTTAACTTTAATTATGTGTTTGTCTAATCTCACAATGTCACACCCCGACAAAAGGCGGCGGAACATGCCGGGGTGCAACGATTGCTCATAAGCGCATGACACTATTTAAAGAGACAATATTTAACAAACTCATTTCATTTCACAACATCGAAAATGTCACATAACCAAATATTCATAACTCAAATACAACAAAATATAGCAAATCAAATATTGTTCATTTTTGCTAATATCCTAACGGTATTTGTGACGTTTTCTTCACCGAACTCCATATTCAACCTAGATGCAAACCTGTAACATTTCATAAAATAAAGTTTATCAACACAAAGGTTGGTGAGCAATTCATAAGTTTGAACAATAGATATATAGTATGAAAAGCCACAAAACTAGTATACAAAACCATAAATAATAGCTATAAACTTGGATAAATAGTTATCGCTAACAAGTTAGCGACACCCAACTATAAGGGGTTGCCAAATAGTTTAGGATTTTATAGTTATCGTTAATTGCATTACGTTAACGACACCTTGCCATGAGGGGTTGCCAAATGGTCTAGGATTTATAGTTCCACCATCCAAAAGCGATAAACACATTGTCAAATAAGCATAGAACACCAAATCGAGCAATTATTCAAGTAAGGTATACAACAACGTTTGTGGTTTAAGACCCAAGTATAAAACATTTAGTTTAGATAAGTTGAAATGTCACCCCCAAAATAAAATATAGAAAACGGGGTATGAAGTTACTCACGTTCAAGTAATAAATTTGAAAGATTGATTATTTGGAGATTTGCCGGAACGACGAATTTAACGTATGAAGCCTAAATAAAAGAAAGTCTTGGATTTAGAAAGGTTGTCTTGAAGATCCTTAAATAAAATAATTGTTGCAAAAACTAATCAATTAAAGTTCAAGGTTTAAAATGTAACTATTTAAGAATTTATAATAATAACCCTTTTAAAAAATAAGTTTGCTCAAAACCGGGTTAAAGTATCTAACCTTAATATTTACTTAACCAATGTTAAGTAATAAGGTGGGGAAAATGCTAAAATGCAAGTTCCATTAGGCTAAAGATACTAAAACGGGTTTTTAACGAGTGTTCGGGTTGTCGGTTCGGGTCTTCACAAATGGTCAAACCCAAAGTCAACTTTCCAAAATATTAATTGTTATGAGATAACTCATTAAAACATACTAACACTTAACCAAGTATGTATATCTATTGTTTAGAACTAACAACGCACGTTAAGCGAGTGTTCGGTTTTGTCGGTCCAAACTATGTTATGAGATCAAGTTGGATCCAACTATTCCAAGTACTTAAGAAAATAATTAAAATCAGTTTGTAAACTATTTTTTAAAGAAATATACAAGTCTTGATAGCTAAAAACACACTTGTGTGTCTTAAGCGAGTAAAAGTCGGTATAGTTCGGTTTGGTTCGGTCTCCATCTCACAAATAGTTCATATATGGTTTCTACATGCCTAAATATCATAGAACTTGTATATTGGTTTATAAATGAAGAAAACTTAAATTTTACAACAAAAAAAAGTTAACTACAAGTCTTTTAAGCAAAAGTTTCGGTTTAGTTCGGTTTCCATCTCCCAACGAGTTCATAGATGGATTCCATATGCTTAATATCAAAGAATTTGTAAAAATGATTTTTGAAACTCAAATCTAGCAACAAACATGTTTAAACAACTATTTTAACAAAACTAGTAAACAAAAGTTCGGTTTCCGGTTTGGACTAGTTTCGGTTAAACCGAGGTTAGTCTTATAAAAACCCACACCATGGAACTTGTAAATAAGATGAACAAACTAAAGGGTTAGAAGTTAGTCATAAGTGATATGTATAATAAGTTATGTGTGTGTAAATATATATCAAGAACACGAAGTCCTCCATGAAGCCTTGCCTTATGACATTCGAAACTTAACTAACCAGAGTCGGTGAAGTAACAAATAAAGGAAACAAGGGGTGTGTATTATATATATGTTGTACCACCATATTCAAGAGTTAGTAATGTTAGATGAACAAGTTAGAATGAAAGACTATAGTTAGTTTGACTTGAGAAGTCAAAACTTCAAGAATACATAAGAAATAACAACCTTGAATCTATGGAGTTTTGAGAGAGTTTTTGGAGATGTAGCAAGAGTAAAATGAAGAAGATGGGTGTGTATATATAGGGAAGGAGTGAAGGGTTGGGTATAAAGATTCTTTTATGGTTTGTATAAAAATGGGTATGTTTAAATGGTCAAACAATGCATAATATAAAAAAAACCAATATTTTATATATTTTAAATGACAAGATCCAATATTTTATATATTTGAAATGTTCGGGTTACAAACGGGTCGGGGTTACATAACAAAAGTGACCCGAAATTGACGAATGTCACACACAATATTCTTTTCTCTAGTTGCAGGTAACTATAATAAGTTAACAACACTCCAAATTCCAATTAAGAAACATAGTTAAATGTTTCATGGATTTCCAATAAGAACTATCTTATTCTTAACTATAAGGGTAATAAGAGTCTTATCATATAATTATAAATAACTATGATTAAGGTATTTGAACACGAGCATCCATTGCAGCTCATAGATTTACAGAAAAAGCTAGAAGAATCTGATGAGGACGAGGACGCGGAGGAGGAGAAAGATTTTATCACACAAGAGTTTTTATGCACTTGTAAGCGGTTCGGAGAAGAAATTAATGAGTACCATAGGTACTACTATAAGTGTGTTATAGATGAGGAATCATGTGTTTACCATCTTCATAAATTCTGTGCAGAGATCCTAACAACATTAGAACACACATCACACCCACATCCTCTTACCCTCTGTCAACTTGGCTTCTCTAGGATATGCGATTATTGTGAAACACGACACAAGGGTGCTAAAGTATTTTATATGTGTCCACGTTTATGTTTTTTCACCATTTATTTGCAATGTGCAGTGGAAGCAGACATAAGGAGGATCTATCACCCGAGCCACCCGCACCCATTAGTGTCTCTCCTCTCTATACCCATTTTATCTAGGTGTAGCGCTTGTGGGATTCAACATAAAGGTGTCTTTTTTCAATGTACCAAGTGTTTGGACTTTGCGGTACACACTGATTGTATTAAGCTACCAAAAAGTTTGTTAATTCAACAGACTACAAATGGCATTTTCCGCCATACCCATCCACTCACCATTTCTTATTCCTTCCCTATGGAGGAACAACGAGATAAATACTACCCAAAATTCAGAGTATGAGATGCTACTTTTTCTTCCCAAGAGAAGCTTTGGATTTATAAATGCGAGAAATGTATTTATTATACCCATGTGAATTGTGCAACATCAAGAGAAGAGCCATGCATGTCCATCTTGTATAGTGGTAACTAGTAAATATTAATATATGTAATTTGTTTCCTTTAATTAGTTCCTTATTTAAGATATTATAACAATAACCATGTTCTGATCAAAGGTACACCAACCATAAAAAATTTCAAGATGCCGACTATCCTCATCTTCTCCGTCTACCATTTTCTGATCAAACTTACAGCATACCCAAGCATTTATTTTCCAACGATACTAGGCGTACAACTGATGAGGTAAGCCTTCATCGTATCAATCATCAACATGATCTAATTTTAGTTGATACAGAATACATTGATAGTCTAGGAGGGTCAACCTCCTCAAAAATCAATTCGATGATAATGTGTCACAACCCAATGAAAAGGATACAACTATTATGTGATGCATGTTTGAGACCAATCACGGAGATGCCGTTTTACAAGTGTGGGGAAAATGAAGATGGGAGTTGCAACTTTGCTCTTCATGAGTGGTGTACTCAACTGCCAACAAAAGTCGACAACCACCCAGGCAGAACATACCCTCTTTCTAATGCCAAACATCCCACATGCGAATTTCAACGTATTTATTTGCGATGTTTGTGGCTTGCATTGCAATGGGTATGCTTATGTTTGCCTTGAATGTAAATACTATGTTGATGTGACTTGTGCGTTTATACCGGAAAAAATCACACATAAAGCGCACCCATGTCATCTCCTTTCAAGAGTTAAGGAGACCCCTATAAGATTTAAGTGCATTATGTGTCTTTCATACATTAGTCAAGATCCTTTGAGGTATACTTATAAACCGCAACAACTAGGTTTCGGTTGCAACATCTGTGATGTATATATACATCCAAGGTGTGCTATGTTATTACCTGAGACAATTAGGCACGCTTATGACAAGCATCCCATGCGGTTGAGTTACCACCCAGTTGAAAACCACAAGAGTGAATACTTTCGTGAAATTTGTGAGAACGAATTGAATCCTCATTATTGTTTCTATCATTGTGATGAGTGTGTTCAGTCAGTGCATTCTGCTTGCGCTCCTTTAATACTAAATTGTGAAACACATACCTATTCCTTCTTTACACGCAACGTGTATACGCATTGGAGGCATTCTTAAGACTAGTGGTCACCCACATCCTCTGTCATTTGCTCAAGGGATTGCAACTGATGGTCAATGCAACATATGTCGTGTGCAACTTCAGTACAAGATGATATTTATGTGTGCCGAGTGTGAGTTTGCAGTTGATTACGAATGTTGTAAGGGCATAAATGATTCATGAAGTTTGTGGTTTCGTTGTCATATGCTTGGTTGTCTCTTTTTTTATTCCGCATTTTGTGTGTTAAATGATGTAACCAAAAACCGAATTTGAGGCGTGTAATCCTTTTATTTCTTAGTGATTTTAATATCTGCTGCTTATTTATTTGAATGCATTTGCATGGTCATTATAACATAATTATTAAAACTTTCAATGTATGGTAGTCAAAATAGTTATTCATAGTGATTTTGAGATCAATTGCTTCTTGATTTTTATCCGCTTGATTCCTAATTTAGTACTGCTACCGCAAGTTATATGTTCGATGCAATTGTAACACAGTGTACAAAGTTCTTTACATGAAATGCCCAGCTAGCCCTACACTGTTTAGTCTTTGATAGTTTGGTAACGAGTTTGAAATCAAACTTCTGTGTTCGTTATGTGACGATCGAAAATTGTATGAACATGTTTCTATCAATTCTATGATCAGTGGTATCATAGTTTGTTTTAGCTGTGTTCATATCACTCGTTTTTCAGGTTCGTTTCAGGCTCAACCTGCAAACACATCTAGTTTAACCCCTTAACAGCGATTATAAAGCAAGCCATCTCAAACTCAATAATTATTGTTAAGGATGTACTTTCATTTTTATACTTTTAAGTAAAACATACAATGCTTACTCCAATCATGCTGCAATTTCCATTCAGTCTTAACAAAAGTCAAACTTCAAGTAGTCACATATGATGTTTTTATAAAACAAATTATGTTCATATAATGCAATGTTGCAATAAACAATGAATAGCTAACACATGACAACAAAAATGAAAACTTGGAAAGAATCCTAGAACAAATAATAATAATCCTTGGGAAAACAAACACTCACCAGTTAGGATACTATATTAGACACATAGATTTGGTGAAACTCAGAACCATATTATTGGTTGCTTCGGTCTCTGTCACCGGGCCGGGTCAAAGGACAGTCTCGGCGCATGTGACCCTCTTGGCGACATCCAAAGCACACCCCCTTCATGTCTTTCTTTCCTACCCCATTCTCTTTTTTGTGTTGACTTCTTGAATCTTCTTCATCCTTCAACGCGTATATCAAATTATCAAGAGTTAAATACTCTTGTTGCATCAATTTCGTCTGAACATGTTTCCAAGAAGGCGGGAGTTTTGAAATAATAACACCAACATGAAACTTTTCATCAATGTTTATCCCGGTCGTACTAATAACACCTGCAATCCTGTGAAGCTAGTGGACTTGTTCAAGAACCGAAACACCGTCAACCATTTGAAAACTGATGTAGTTGTTGACATGAGATGTTTTTGTTCCATAATCATCATTATACGTCTTGTTAAGGTCGTCCCATAATTGTTTAGCATTTGTAGATTTGACTGAGTATTGGTCAAAGAGATGGTCAGATAGTGAGTTCAAGATAGTGTGGCGACAGATGTAATCGTCATTGATCCACTTTTGTTCACGGGATTTTGAACGGTTGATTTCTTCAAAAGATGATTCTAATGGAACGGGGAATTTTGGGCATGGTGTAACGATGACATAAAATAAATTTAACTGGTTTAAAAAGAATTCCATCTGGCGTCTCCAGCAGTAGTAATTTTTATCCGTGAAACGTGTGGTTGCGATGGGAATGAGGGGATGACACGTGTCAGCTTCATAAGCCAGCCTGTTAGGTGGATTTGAAGAAGGTCCTGCTTCAGTTTGCATCTTTCTGTTGTCTTTATCTCTGAGTTAAATCAAATTTGTGAATGTTGTTATTAGATAATATACATGCATATTCGTAGGCTAAAATACAATCATGAAATAGTACCAGAAACCCCTAAAGGCGTATCATTATTTATACAGGAATACAAATATTTATATTGCTATATGAACCGAATTCTCAAACAAATATAAAGTAAGATCATAAATATGTTTGCTAAGTATATTGAATTTGTGTTAAATAGCTAACACAAAATCTCACTGTTAGTATTTCATTACAACTTCTTTAGGAAATGATAAAATAAACCAAATCATAATTAGCCAGTTATTAATACGTGGATGTATCGTGATAAACTGTAAATTAACAAGCTCTGCCAAAAAATTTATCATAAAAAGTAAGTTGTACCTCGTCCTTGATTCCATCTTTGTAATGGCTTCGTCTATATCAGAAAAGCTTAAGCAAAATGCTGACCATTCATTAGGGTTCAACGTAATTCCTGAAAAAAGAAAACCAAAAACCAGAAATAAGATCAAGACTAAACATTATAAAGAAGAATGATTAAGATAAACATATCATCAACATAAAAGAGATACCATCATATCTCCGCTTACCTTGTTTCTTATAGTACTCCCTTATTGCCACCGATTTTGTCCCTTTGCACTTCTCAATTGAAACTCTCATCTGACCTGCTAACTATGCAAACCAAGAAGAACATGAATTAAAAAATAAGACAAATTTCTAACAGTAATATATCAGAGCATATAATAACGAATGAATAGGGTTACTAAATTTACCAATTCAGATTACTAGTATCAAGATTCATATTTTCACAAGCCTTGAAAAAACATAAAATAAATTCTGAAATCTGAACATCAAATCATTTTTGTTAATTTAATAATACTAGCTAAACGCGTAACAGTTCATCATATCATATATTTAACCGTGACGACTAGCAGTTATGTTTACAGTAAGTTTTATCAAAAGGGAATTTAGCTTTCATATATGACACTTAACATGTTTATATCAAATGGGGTAGGTTCAAAAGGGAACTCCAAAAAAGTAGGAAACTGAAGAGCTAAATCCCGATTAATCGCTAGTTGCCACCCCACCGCCCGACTAGCGACTAGCGAGTTATAACTTACAACACTGATCCTAGCTAACCGCATAATAATTTCATCGTGACATATACTTAACCGGGACAACTAGCAGTTATCTGTTTACTATCAAACGGGAGTTAGATTGAATTTAAAGTTTTAAACTAAACTTCTATATGTATCATTTATTTCATCAGTGTATATATGCTAACATTATGTCATTATCACGATTAGAACTTAGGATTAGCTATATTTATTAGGGTAGTTAAACTTCTAAGTATTTGGCCGTTAACTGTCAGATTTGATCGATCAAATTACACGTTTGGAATTGTATTTGTCTTTGTAGTTCATTTATCTATCAGATGCTATTATCATAACGCATTCATTTTCGTTAAATCTTTGTTATCCATATCAATCGGTTCACATTTATCATCAAGTTCTTATTTTTTTTAACTACAATAACCGCTGTTCTCGATTTTAATTCTTTCAAGCTAAGCTTTGGCATATGATATCTAACATATTTATATCAAATTATACACAATATTAAACTAGGGGTGAAAACGAGCCGAGAAACTCGAGATCGACTCGTAAAAAGCTCGATCGAGCCGAGTTTAATCGAGCTCGAGCCTAAAAGAACGCTCGTTTAATAATCGAGCCCGAGCTTCACTTATCAAGCTCGAGCCAGCTTGCGAGCCTAAACGAGCCTGTCATTTATATAATTTTTAAAAATATATATTTAATAATTATTAATTAATATATATATAATGTTATGAAAAAATAATTAAAAATAACTTAAAATAAATATTTTTATACATAAAATTATAATAGAAAAAAAATATAAAAATAATTGATAAATAGTAAACGAGCCGAGCCCGATCCAAGCTCAAGCTTGAGAATCTACTCACGAGCCAAGCTTTGAATATAGAGCTCAAAACGAACCAAGCTCGAGCTCTGTGTAAGTTAAACACTCGGCTCGGCTCATTTGCACCCCTAGATGCCAATCTTCAAGTCAAAAATCAATCATTTTAACAGCATAATACTATTATTATTATTATAATAATAATAATAATAATAATAATAATAATAATAATAATAATAATAATAATTAGTATTATTATTATTATTCTATTCATCCGAGTAAATATGACTTAAACAACCCTAGGCATACTAGAAATCTATAACAAACATTATCAAGTTCCATATATCACACACACAATCAATCAAAACTTATTAAATACTTCATCTAATTATTTTAACCTAATTATTAAATAACATTAGGTTAAATTGTTTAAAACAACTCACCCTGCATATAATACGTCCACCGGCATCTTCACCGTTCCGGTCATCAACGGACAAATTATCCGTCTGCACTTCGTCCGCCGTGTGTTGTTCTTCTCGGACTTCATCGGTCGGAGAAGTAGACAGCAGAAACGACTCAACGATTCGTCTAACTTGCCGCTTGCTGTTGAGATCGGAGAGTTGGACGCTGAGTAGTTTCTCGGGCCTGGTTTCGGACGGAGAGTTCGGTATCGGTGTTTAAATCGGCGGACTTGAGGATTCCGATTACTGTTTCTTCCAATTCCAATTCCATTGGAGTGAGTAAGAGTAAGAGTAAGAGTAAGAGGAAGCAAATGGTTATGGAGGGAGGGGTTTATTTTGCAATTAAGAAGGAAGGTGGGTGTTTGGAGGGGTTTTAAAAACTTGTTTTACCTCGAGCTTGGTCGAGATAATTAAACGAGCTTTATACACGTTTCCGTTTCTTGCCAATTACATCCACATCACTAACTCAGTTAAATTTAATCGTTAGGTCAGAGGTAGACATGTCTTTTCACTATTTATTTATTATAATACTTATTTTAGTGAACTGTGGTTTTCGTCCTTGTGGTTTGTCCAAATCTGTGGTTATAGTCAAATAGTTTCAAGTTTGCAATTTTCATACTTGTAGTTTCATTTCACTTGCAATCAAACCCGAATTTATTAACCTCGTTAATTTTGGTCGTTAATCCATTTGTGTGCCCCTCACGTGACGACCAGTTTTGTCGTTTCTCTCCCTAAATAAAATAAACTTCAGCTTTAATTCGCAAGCCCCCTCACGTGAGAGGCTGGGGTGTATGGGGAAAAAATGAACAAAACTACCCATCACGTGAAGGGTACACTGATGGGTTTAACGACCAGACTTAACAATATTAGGGAATTCGGGTTTAATTGCAAGTAAAATGAAACCATAGGAAAGAAAATTGCAAATTTGAAACTACTGGACTAAAACTGCAGATTTGGACAAACTAGAGGGACGAAAATCGCAGTTCACTAAAATAAGTATTATAATAAAGAAAAGGTGAAAAGACATGTCTACCCCTGACTTAACAATTAAATTTAACGGGGTTAGTAATTTGGATGTAATTGGCAAGAATTGGAAAACGTGGAGGGTCCATATGCAAAAAATAAACTTTTTGGACTAAATTCGCATTATTTGACAAACTGCAAGGACTAAAATGTCACTTTACTCTTGTTTTTAATAGGATTAGTTTTGCCATTCAAAATAGGGTGATGGCGCAGCTTGTTTCCCGCTTATGTCTCTTTATTGTAATTTGATCCTTTTATTATAGTGATATAATATATCAAACATTGATATTTAGGGGAAACATAACATACAAACTAAAAAATTGTTCTACATGCAAATCAACATTATGATGTAGTTACAATATTTTGTATATATAATTACACTATTTGATTTACACAATTAGACGATTAGTACGTTAATTTAATTTGTATCTTATTCAACCCATATATTTATTAATTAAATTATATCCGTTTTAATTATTTATGTATTTTATAGAAAAAAAAACCCTTAAATAAGCATGAGCTTGACTATACAATGTTAAGTTAATATACATAAGTCCATAAAAGGGTCAAAACTTAAGAATACATGAGGCTCATTAAAGCTCAACGAATCTAAATGAGCTTCCCATATAAGGCTCGAGCTTGGACTCGATAACTAAACAAGTTTCATTTGAGGCTCGTCTCGAACTCGAAAAATATCAACTCGTTTCTAGTTTTTTAACAGACTCGGATCGAACTCGAAAAAGATCAACTTGTATCAAGTTATTTCCCGGGCTCGGATCGAACTTGGAAGTCGTAAACATTTGATAGAATAATGTATAATAACATCAATTAATATTTTTATTAAAGAATCAACTTCTTAATGGCATATATTTCAATTTAAAAGATATAGCTTATATAATAAAACCACGAGGATGCAAATAGAAAATAATGAAAGACAAGTTATAGTTTTCTACAGTTCAACAATTCTATGACGCCATTGTGTAACCTGATTTAAACTAGAGTGACTAAAATAAATTCTCACAAAAGTTCAAAGAAAAATAAAAAGATAGGTTCCACTGAGATAGAACTCGGGTTACTGGATTCAGAGTCCAATGTCCTAACCACTAGACCTTAGAACCATTTTATTTATGTGTTTATCAATAATGTATTTGTACTTGTAAAATGAAAAATCAATTTTACTTTTCTGATTTACGACTGGTCTGACTACTTTTAGTTATATACAAAAGTATCTCTTTTGAGGATAATAAGTACTTTTTTTTCCATAACATAAAACGTAATTATATTTGTAAGGATATAAGGATACATCCATTCTAATAAGTTATTTCATGATTTCTTGAGAGTTGACTTTTTATGGTGTGTGTTGTCATACTACGATTGTCTTGCATCGTTATCATAACTCGTACGTTTGGTGATGGCCGAATTAGTTGTTGCACAGACTTTTGGAATCATTACATGGTGTATACGGACCGGTTAGGTTTACTCATTATATCTAAAAGTCATTCGGAACTATTTTTATAAATTTTTGCTATTAAAAATGCAAAAGCAATTTTTGTGAAAGATGGCATGCAGGACAACATAGACAAAACTACTAAGCAATAAGTAAACCACAACATAAGTTCAAATTCGATAAATTGTGATATTTACAATGAGAATCGTTCCCTTGAGTTTACTCTTATTGGTTCAAAACAAATCCTTACATTTCATTCTTAATGTTCCAAGATCCTCCAAAAGTTTTTTTTTATCTTCAATATTCTTTAAAGCTAATTCGATAAACGTCACAAAAATACATTACTTAAAATAACTAATTATGCATTTAACCACAAACCCGTATTAGATTATTTTCAACGTCTTGAGATGGAGAAATTCGGACCGACGTGAAGGACAAAGGGATGAAGGAAGACATGGGACACTAGCATAACAAGGGGAGAGTGGAATCTTCACAAGCGGGTTAAAACGAGAAATGTGATAGGGAAGATAATTAGAGGGTCGCCTGTGATCCTTCTCATGAGGAGAAGAGAAGTACACGTTCTTCGTTTGCAGCATTGGAGAGGGTCTATTACTTGTATTAAGATTCAAAGGACCACTTATTCATATGTATCTAAGAACCACTTACCATCATGAAATAAACTAGACAAAAAGGATTATATTTATGTAGAATATGATAGCCTTTATGAAAAACTTGTAACATAATCATATATATATATATATATATATATATATATATATATATATAATCCCGTAAATCCTTTTATATATAACACAAAACGAACTACATCTGGATAATGGGTAAGCGAGCAACAAGCTGCGCTGCTATCCCCTTTTGAATCGCAAAGCCTATTCTACTAAATATAAATCTTTGGTTCCTCGGGCTCTGCGAGTCACTGTGGATAGAGGTGCACAAATCGGTTTTTTTAAAAAAACCGGTTCGGTTATTATCCGGACCGGTTTTTTTTGGCCCGGAAAAAAACCGGTTCGGTTAATAACCGGACCGGTTAATAACCGGTTTTTGTATCTGAAAACCCTAACCGGTCTAACCGGTTAGGACTTTTTTAGAAACCGGTTAGAACCGGTTAAAAACCGGTTTTTTTATTAACCGGTTTTTTAAAAACCGGTTTTTAGGTTAACCGGTTTTTTTTTTTTTTAAATAACCATTATTTTTTCACAGTATAAACAAACCGGTAACTACAAGGCAAACCGGTAACTACAAGGCAAAACGGACTGACTCCATTCTTTGCTTTCGTTGTTAGGGTTATTTGATTGGAAGATTAAAAACACATAACTTTCATTTATAGCTTTTACATTAAAAATACAAACATTAAATCGTTATCGCATATTCGTAACTCAAAAATACAAACATTAAAGAATGCTTAGACACGATTACATTAACAACTTGCTGTTTCTTACTCATTATTTGCCTCCATGTTTGCTGTTTCTTTAACTAATTTTCTTCGCTACCCGATCCCGAGCTATTCCTTAGGTAATCGTCGTACGCGGCTTCTTCATCGGTCATTGGTTGAGTGTGTCCTTGATTGACCTCGTCTTCATACAAGCCCGCCTCATAGTCCATTTCCCCCTCGAGTGAGCGTTGATGTTGTGCCCTATCTAAAGAGTCCAAGTAATCCTTGTAGCAAATCGACATCTCTACAGCTGGTGGAGTGAGTCGAGTCCTCCTAATCGATATAACCCTGCCAGAAACAGAAAAAGCAGACTCCGAAGCTACCGTGGAAGCTTGGACCGTTAGTAAATCTTTGGCCATGGCGGCGAGGATCGGAAACTCATCCTCCTTACCTCTCCACCAAGCCAGCAAATCAAGACTTCTAAATTCATCCGGAGTCATGTGTTTCACAAAGTTGGTACCACCATACCTTCCAAGTTCACTGCTTGGGGTGTTTACCTTTTGACGTTTACCGGCGTCTTCCCAAATCATGTAGTACATCCCCATTTCAAAGTCGGTTTGGGATTGGGATTGGGCAACAGCTCTTAACGAGTCATGAATTTGGGAAGACGACCCGTATTTTGTAAGGTAAACATCATACATGTTTGACAAGGTGGTGTTGAAAGCATTCTTTAAAGTTTGGTTATAATAGGGGTTTTGATCGTCGTTTAACTCTAGCTCATCACAAATTTTTTCTATTAAAGCTTCAACACCACCAACATTGATGCAAGGGTTTAACGCAGCAGCACATGTCAAAACAGCGGGTAGTTCTTGAAAATATTTTCTAAATTTTTCTTTCATTTTTACACCCATATCAAAATAAGGTGCACCCCTACAATGAAGTTCACTCAACTTTGTGCACATGACAGCAATTTTTGGTAAAGCAATGGGGCTTGTTGGATAGTAAACCCCGGATAAACTAGTTGTGCAAGATTTAAAAATTTGAAGGACCTCCGTAACGATCTCAATCAATAACCAGTTTCTAGGATCGTACGGTGCACATTTACCCCTACTTGACAAAATTTGATGAAACGCAATTAATGATTCTTTTTGTTGGATGGCTTTCTCAAACATATCACAAGTCGAGTTCCATCTTGTTGGACAATCCCAATTTGGCCCCAACCATTGACAATTAGCTTCTACACAAAATTTTTTGTATCTTGAAAATGTTGTATTGTTGCTAAAAACATCTCGTAACATTCTTTTAAAATTGTTTCTTTGCGTTTCGATCACGTTTAACCCATCTTGCACGGCCAAGTTGATAATATGTGCAATCCATCGGCTATGAAAAAACGCTCCATCACAAATAGGTTTATACTTTAATTTTAAATGGCCAACCGCGGCCGTATTGTTGGACGCGTTATCAAACGAAATTGAAAAGATTTTATGTTCAATCTTGTATTGTCGAATGACTTTATCCAAGAGTTTAAAAATATTTCTACCCGTGTGCGGGTAATCAAACAATTGAAACGCAACGGTTCGTTTCATCATTTGCCACGACTCGGGGTCAACCCAATGAGCCGTCACACAAATGTATGAGTCGGGCGAACCATTAGGTACCGACCACACATCCGTTGTTAAGTTTACACCAGTTTGTAAGTTTGAAAAGTATGAAATTAGTTAGGATTTAGCGTTTTTCCATGCTTTAAGACAATCTCTTCTAAGGGTCGAACGACTTACGTGTTGGTAGCGTGGTTGAACATACTTTTGCATCATCTCCGTGAAATGAGGGTTGTCGAAGTGGTTGAAAGGAAGTGTTTGTTGAATCACAAAGTTTGAAAACTGTTGACGTACCGCTTCAAGGTCGTACGTAAACACCGTTCCTTGAGTCGTCATCTCCGGCTGCGAACTACTTCCCGATTCGTCCTTCAAGGCCTTGCAAAAGGGCCTTTGTACATGCGCTTTTAAAGTGGAGTTTGCATCTTTGCCATAAAACTTCAAACAATGTTTGCATCGAGCTTTTTGGCTACCGTTAGACATTTCGCATAGGTCGAAATGTTGCCAAACATCTTGGTTTCGTTTCGTGGGGATGACCCGAACGACCGTTTCTCCCGTGTTCGAGGCACCATGTTGACGGATGAAGCAGCACTTTGGGAGGCCATGATAATCGACTACGAAATAAGAGCGTATGGAGTGGTAATGTGGTATAATTGAGCGTGAGATAACAAAATAATCGCGTATGAAATAAACGTTTAGAGCGTTTGGAGTTGTATAATCGAGTGTGATCTAACCAATACCCAACCTAAACTATATATAGATGTTTGTGGGGGTAAAATGGTAAAAAAAAAAAAACGGTAAAAAAAAAAAAACGGCTATATAGTCGTTATACAACGGAAAAAAACCGGTTTTTAACCGGTTTAACCGGTCGGTTTATAAAAAAACCGATTAACCGGTTTTTTTATAACCGGTTATTAAAAAAAACTGGTTTTTTTTATAACTGGTTCGTTAACCGGTTTTGGCTCTAAAACGTGTAACCGATATACAAACCGGCGGTGTGTAAACCGGTCAACCGGTTTTTAAAAAACCGGTTTTCTTAAAAACCGGTTTCCGGTTTCAACCGCCAAACCGGTTCCCGGACCGGTTTTTTTTGACCACCTCTAACTGTGGACCACCTTCTGCACCCGCTCCAAGAAGCGAACCGCCTCGGGAGCTAGGGATCCAAAAGTGTCGAAGGCAAATGGAATGAACACGTGCTGATTCTCCAAACACGATGTCTCATGCTTAGAAACCTTCATAGACTCCGCTCTCAAAACCGCCTGTCCCGGTACGAAGCCACTGTCTCTCAGCCCCACCAACGGGGACACCCCAGTGAGGTCAACACACGCATGCTTACCCCCTGCCCAGCCAAACACAAGAACATCCGCAGGACGCATGGTAGATCTTCCCTCACGCGGATCAGTCAAAAAGTTAACAGGTGCCTCTTTCTTGGCTGAGATCCCGGCACGTCTAAGCACATCCCATAACACATCTCTAACCCAGTCATGACGATACTTGAATCCCGACAATTCCTTACAGTGGAGGGCATGCTCACCGAATCTATCCAAACAAGCTTTTTTACAAATGGGGCATAATTCATCTGGAGGGAAAAAGGGAATCATAAGCCGGTATTTAAGGATGGCTCTGTATTCAACTGCCGACATCCGTTGCCCAAGACCTTCAATGGGCACAACAGTCAAAAAATCCTGGGCATGAGCCCCCTTGAGACAAGCTAAAACTGCCTTTTGTCTCGGGGTCATATCGAATCTCTCCTCCAAATCATGTACGTGTTTACCATAAAGAGCACTCGCCAAGGTTTGTTGAGGTTTCTTGGGGGCGGTCTCCTTATCAGTAAAACCGCCTATATCAAGGTTCGGGAGAGTTGTTCCAATATTACCAAGTGCAAAAGAGTAGTCAGGATCTACCCCCGTAACACCAGCGTTTCGCAGGACGTGGTCCTGCAATTTCCACGACTGAGAACTGGAAGCCACAAATGCATATGCGGAGACATCCTCAGCCGAGAAAATTCCTAAGCCTCCGCAACGCATAGGAAAGGAAGCCAACCTCCACTGGAGGTCCCCAAAATGCGGTCCTCCACACACAACAATATCTTCAATTGCCCCCCGCAGGCCCGCATCAAAGATGGACACCTAATAAAAATATGAAAACTAAATTAAATTAATAAAGACAATGACAAGTAAGCTCTAATAAAAATAGTATTATCTTCTAGCATGTAAAGAAGGTGATGTAACCAATCCACACCTAACTCCAAACCTAGAAACAAGCAAATAAACCTTAACATGCAAAATTTGTGTAAAAGTTACCTTAAATTGTTGTTATCTTTCTCTTGGCAAAGCAAAAAATGATGGACCTCCAACCTCTAGCATATATCATTGTCCTAGCATTTCTTGTATCAAAAATTATATCCTTATGGGTCACTAAACAAACGAGTCATAGACTCCCATCAGGTCCCCCGAGATGGCCCATAGTTGGAAATCTTCTCCAACTAGGGTCGCTGCCTCACAGGGACCTGGCTTCTTTTTGTCAACGTTATGGACCACTGGTTTACCTTCGGTTAGGGAAAGTGGACGCCATCACCACTAACGACCCTCACATCATCCGTGAGATACTTCTCAAACAAGATGACGTTTTTGCATCCCGACCGCAAACCCTAGCCGCGGTTCACCTAGCTTACAACTGCGGTGATGTGGCACTCGCACCTTTCGGCCCTCGTTGGAAATGGATGCGACGAATATGCATGGAACAACTTCTTACAACAAAGCGACTCGAATCGTTCGCGAAGCAACGCGCGTCCGAAGCCCAACATTTGGTGCAAGATGTATGGGCTTTGTCTCAAGCCCATGACCCAATTAACCTAAGAGAGGTTTTGGGTGCATTTTCTATGAACAATGTGACCCGAATGTTGTTGGGTAAACAATACTTCGGGTCAGGCTCAGCCGGCCCTAAAGAGGCCTTGGAGTT
The DNA here is from genome assembly GCF_021521415.1 of Bidens hawaiensis. NCBI lineage: Eukaryota > Viridiplantae > Streptophyta > Magnoliopsida > Asterales > Asteraceae > Bidens > Bidens hawaiensis. The sequence continues at coordinate 121,938 of NW_027495178.1, read as the reverse complement.
TATGCATATAACACATGAACTCTTTTGGCTGCTAGGCTTGATCTATTTAGGAGATTATTTACCATTTTGGAGATGGTTCGACCCGTATGGCTGCGAGAAGAAAATGCGACAAGTAGAGAAACGTGTCGACGATTTTCACACAAAAATCATCAAAGAACATAGGCGACGAAAGACGAGTTCGGAACAAAATGATGAAGGAACTATTGACTTTGTTGATGTGTTATTATCTTTACCAGGTGAAGATGGTAAAAAACATATGGATGATACACAAATCAAAGCTTTAGTTCAAGATATGATAGCTGCAGCAACAGACACATCAGCAGTGACTAACGAGTGGGCCATGGCTGAAGTAATCAAACATCCATATGTTCTTAGAAAAATCCAAGACGAGCTTGACAACGTCGTGGGCCCGGACCGTATGGTGTCCGAGTCAGACTTGTCAAGCCTGAACTACCTACGATGCGTGGTTCGAGAAACCTTTAGAATGCACCCTGCGGGACCATTTCTGATCCCGCACGAGTCGCTACGTGCCACAGAGATTAATGGCTATTACATTCCTGCCAAGACACGTGTGTTTATTAACACACATGGGCTTGGGCGGAACACTGCCATCTGGGATGACATAAATGTGTTCCGCCCCGAAAGACATTTGACTAGTGACGGATCTCGAGTGGAGATAAGTCATGGGGACGATTTCAAAATTTTACCGTTTAGTGCGGGAAAGAGGAAGTGTCCGGGTGCGCCACTTGGCATAACGCTTGTGTTAATGGCGTTGGCTCGGCTTTTTCATAGCTTTGATTGGAGTCCACCTGATGGAGTGAAATGTGAGGATATTGATACTGAAGAAGTGTATGGAATGACAATGCCTAAAGCCAAACCATTAATGGCTGTTGCAAGGCCTCGTTTAGCAAGTCATATGTATAAGTAACAAATAAAAAAGGTTGAAAACTATAAGGAAAATGAATTACAATTGTAACAAACACATAAATAAGATTAGTATGAAAAAAATTTATATATGGTACTTATGATAGACCTACATAATTGGATCAACCTTAAGTTCTAAAGTGTATAGATTGTGATTTCATAATTTGCAATGTGCTGTCATGTTAAACTCGTTTGCAATGGCAAATTCATTAACTTAAACTTGCAAATGCACTAACAATTTTCTTTTGGCTGAAAAGAATCAATGATAAGTTTGATAACCAAAGGGAAGAGTGTTATTAACCTATTTGAAAGATATCTGAGAATTGAAACTTTGAGAGCGTTTTTGAGATTTAAGGCAATAGCGAACACCTTTTACTTTTTAGTGTTGTCAATAAACTAACACATTCGGTATTTACAATAACCCCATGTGGTTAAAGGGTAAAGAATACTCAAAAAACCAATCATAAGATAAGACTGCTTGTTATGGAGGGCTTTAAAACCTCTGTTCAAGCGTCGTGTCCCTGCCATATAGGCAGTGGAGGCTTTAAAGCCCAATTCTCTCAAAGCACGCTACCATTTAACTTAAATTATATTTTTTTAAGTCTAATTCAGCTACCCTTGAAAACATGAGCTGGCCCCACCACCATCCCCTTTGACGACCGACAACACATTGCAGCCCACCCTTTTACTGCCCCCCAATTTAAAGCCCAACAACGAGGGGTCTAATACTCATAACGCAGTTTGAAAAAGACTAGATTAAAATATAGATGTACAAAAAAACCGATGTCTGGGTATAGTAAACCAGTTTCTAACCCGACCCACTTCATAAAAACACACTGGTTTGGGAAAACCAGTTTGGACCTTACTCAAACCGTCAGTTTGTAGTTTCATAACTTCATTCACTGGAGCTGGTTTTGGACCAAACTCGGTTTGTAAAACATGTAAAAAACCGGTTTTTTCCCAAACCAGTTTATAACCCCAACCAAATCGATCTCATAGGTTCAAACATTTTTTCTTCTAAATTGGTTTATAACCCGAACCATTATTTTACAAACCAATTTTTATACCCAATTGACCAATCCCGTTCGATTTATACCCCGAACCAGTTTCCTCCTAAACCGATTTTGTACACCTCTAGATCAAAATTAACCCCCATTAATAACATGTTGAACCGGTTATTGCACCCGGTTTATAAGAAGTGTTGATTCGAATGAACGCTAAGCAGATTTAGAACAAATAATAATCTAGTTTACTCTTATAAAGTTGCTTAATTGGTGAGTCTTTATTGTATTTTAATCTAATCTAGTGAAATATTTTTTTTCAGTTACTTGGTTTAAGGCACTCCAAGTGTTTGTTAAAATGCCTAAATGAAAATGAGTATAAAAAATGTTCTTGATTGTGTTATTAGTTTCATTACATGTGTTTAGTAATTCAATTTCAATTAAATTTTTTGTAAAGGTGACTTCAAGGGAGCTGTATAGTTGCCATGTTTCGTCGGCTCGCGGTATCGGTGTTACCTAAATCAAGAAGGTTGTTTTGTAATAACAGCAGCCATGATCTTGCCAGCATTATAGCTGAGCTTAACAAGGTATACATCAAGTTTATTTTTTTGTCACTTTAACAGTTAAATATGGTTTGTTTGTTTCACTGACATTGTATATACAAAGATACAGTCTTGTAGAACTTGCTAGACGGGCAGTGGGGTACCGACTACCATTAATAGGGATCATTGGATAGGAATTTTAATTTTTATATGTAATTTTAAAAATAATATATACACACAAAATTTTTCAAAATTGTATATATAATTTCTCAAACTTATTAATTGGATAATCGGATTGGATTAATAAATATAATTTTTCGAATACGTCAAAAATTTTGACAAGTTTTAACAGATTTTGACCAAAATTTGAACAGTTTGGGCCGATTTGGACCAGCTTTGGCCGACTATCGATTATTGAGTCCGAGTTTTTTGAAAAATAATTTTTCCGGGGCAAGTAAATTGTCAAAAAGCTTGTTTAAATATAAAAACTCGTCCCGACAAATTTTTAACTCCTAAATACTCATCCCGGCCAATTTTGTAAAAAAACTCGTTGACTTTAACAATCTAGTCGGTCCGAGCAGTTTGTGATGAAAATTTTGGGAATATGTTGTAAAATGGGGACAAAACTCGAAACTTTCTTCTAAGAATGAACATTTTCGGAATTTACCTATTTTACAACACTGTTTATCTTGGATTTCAGGAGATGGAGTTCGTGTTTGGTGAAGCTCCACCTACAAGTCTTACCGGTTCAAGAGAAAGCCAGCCCGTTTCTCAAGATTCCGAGTTAATATCAACCGATGATATAAAAAATGAATCCAAACTGACCCATGTCGGTGTCAAAGGTGAAGCCCAAATGGTGGATGTTTCTCACAAAGATATCAGCAAGAGAGTTGCCATTGCTAGCTGCAAGGTTATTTTGGGAAAAAAGGTATTTGATTTAGTTTCAGCCAATCAGGTTGCCAAGGGGGATGTTCTTAGTGTGGCAAAGTTAGCTGGAATAACAGGAGCAAAGCAGACTAGTAACCTTATCCCACTATGTCACAATATTAATTTAACGCATGTTCGGGTTGATTTGAGATTAAACCCTGATGATTATTATGTTGAAATAGAAGGGGAGGTTGCTTCGACTGGGAAAACTGGGGTCGAGATGGAAGCGATGACAGCTGTTACTATTGCTGGTTTGACAGTGTATGATATGTGTAAGGCTGCTTCGAAGGATATTCGGATTACGGATGTGCGTTTGGAACATAAAGTTGGAGGGAAGAGCGGTGATTGGTCCAGGAAGAAATGATAAGAGTGTGGATCTTAGTGGCACACATTTTTCGGTTTTGTATAAGTACTCTAATAAAAGAATAAGGAATATTTGTACAACATTTCCACTCGATACTTGCACTTTATTTCGTATGCTCACCTATTACCAATGTCTTAAAAACCAGACTAGTCGTGAACACGTTACCCTCTTGGACAATGTGTTTTGTTGTATTGAAGTCACAATGAAGACTATAGACTATAGAAATGTTGTGATTGATGGCCTAGAAGGCTAGAAATTATCTTCAACCTTATTGCTTATAACTTTAACCAATTTACATAAGTTACATAAAAGTGAATAATTATATAATTTTCTATAAGAGTAAAAAAAAGCAATAAGTCAAATGTCACATTTTAGGTCATAATGTTATGATGTTACCCTAGATATAGAAATAAAATGAAAAGGAATTTATCGTCTTGCATACCAAATACATCCACAAAAAAATTCAAGTCTTCCTCTTCCCAACTGTATCTGCATTGTTATTATTATCTTCCTACATTTTGAGCATAACTTACAAAAATATCTATAACCCAACCCTGTCCACTGGTCTCATTTTCTCCATCTCCCACAACAATAAAATAAAATAATAATAATAAATAAATAAAAACCCAAATAACAAAAACCTATCAAGAAAAGAAAAGCACCTTCTTTGCCCCTTCCTTCAACCTTCCTCTCCCCCTGGTTATGGATTCATCATCTTTATCCTAATAATATGGGTGGGAAAACAAAAGCTTTTCTATTTCTTCAAGATTCACACATAATCTTGATCAAGATTCATCATCTTTAACCTAATTTGGAGGGAAAACACAAAAGCTTTTTAATTTCTTCAAGATTTACAAAACCCACATAATCTTGGTCAAGATTCATCATCTTTAACCCAATTTGGAGGGAAAAAACAAAAGCTTTTTAATTTCTTGAAAATCAAACAAAACCCACAAAATCTTGATCAAGATTCATCATTTTTAACCCAATTTGGAGGGAAAAAACAAAAGCTTTCTAATTTCTTGAAAATCAAACAAAACCCACATAATCTTGATCAAGATTCATCATTTTTAACTTAATATGAGATGGAAAACAAAAGCTTCTCAATTTCTTGAAAATCAAACAAAACCCATAAAATCTTGATCAAGATTCATCATCTTTAACAAAAGCTTTATAATTTCTTGAAAATCAAACAAAACCCACATAATATTATTCAAGATTCATCATTTTTAACTCAATTTGGAAGGAAAAAACAAAAGCTTTTTAATTTCTTGAAAACCAAACAAAACCCACAAAATCTTGATCAAGATTCATCATTTTTAATCTAAATTTGAAAAAAAAAACAAAAGCCTTTTATTTTCTTGAAAATCAAACAAACCCCACAAAATCTTGATCAAGATTCAAACTTTGTCTATACCCAAAAATGGATATTGATAACATTGAATGTGTTTCAACCTCTGATGTAATGGATGAAGAAATCCCACGTCATCATCATCATCGTCATAGTCATAATAATAATAATCATCATCGTCAAAAGAATCCACAGGTCCCCAAAAGTCATAATAATGTTAATAATAATGTTGTTCCGTTGGCGATTATTAACCCGACAACGAGTGTTCATGAGCTTCTTGAATGCCCTGTTTGTACCAATTCAATGTACCCTCCAATTCATCAGGTTTGTGTGTTTTGTTTTGTTTTATCTTTTTAAATTTTTATTTTTATTGATGTTATTAAATTGCGTTGACTTTGGATTTGACCTATGTTGATTGAGATTTATATGTTGAAACTGGAATCATATATTCATATCACATGATACATGATCTTATAATCGGGATATGGACTTAATGTGATTTGGGGTTATAGGTTTTTTTTGTTCTGACTTTTTGGTCAAACAATTTAAGGGTGTAGACGAGCCGAGCCCAAGCTCGAGCTTGACTTGTGAGTCGGTTTTTCATAGGGGTGAGTAAGAAACCGTAAAAACCGATCCTAAACCGAAAAATCCAAACCAAAAAAACCGAACCGAAACAAAACCGACGGTTTGGTTTTATATTTTTTGTAAAAACCAAACCAAACTTACGGTTCAGTTTTGATTTTGCATGAAATAAAAAAAACCCAAAACACCGAACCGAACTGGAATTTCTAAATTTTTATATTTTTATTTATTATTTTAAATAATTAATAAGAATTTAATAAATATGTAACTCGAATATTATTTACCAAATGTATAATTATCAAATAGTTTACAATCAACAAAATTATTTATACTTATATTTATTATTTTTCCCCAACTTTTTTTTCGGCCTAAAATATTCAATATCAAATGAAAAAATTGAAAAAAAAAACGAAACAAAATTGAAAATCGAAACCAAACGTTTTCAAAAAACCAAAAACCTAAATTTTGGTTTTTGGTTTTGGTTTTAGCTTAAAACCGCACCGAACCGCACCACGCACACTCCTAGTTTTCAAGCTCGAGTTCGGCTCGGGCCCGGCTCATTTATTATTTATTAACTAATCCATATACGTTTTTAGTTAATTTTATTTATTTTGAGAAAACCTTTAACATGCCTAAGCTCGGCTCGAGCTCATGTGCAGTACCTTAAACGATGTAAAGCTCAGGTGTGTAATGTGAAATTAATACATAGTCGTCCAAAATAGTTAAAACTCAAAAATACACTCGAAGAGCCTAAACAATCTTCCCATAAGAGGCTCAAGCTTGTGCTCGATAAGAATCGGCTCATTTCGAAGTTCGCGAGCGTCTCGGCTCGTTTGCATCCCTAAAACATATTTTGATCAAATTAAAATTAGTGTGAAGTTTGCCACTAGTTTTCTTTTAATATCTATAATTAATTATCATGAAGTCAAAAAAACCCATCTTTGAAACCATTGTGACAGATTTTATGTTAAATTCTTTGGTTTGGCCTCAAAAGTCAACTGCATGGCTGCATCTAATCATCTATGGTAATTTTATACTCTTTTATTTGTAATATTGTGCAGTGTCACAACGGGCACACAATCTGTTCCACGTGTAAGACGCGTGTACACAACAGGTGTCCAACATGTCGACAAGAACTCGGGGACATAAGGTGCCTTGCTTTGGAAAAGGTGGCCGAATCACTCGAGTTTCCGTGCAAACACTTCTCACTCGGGTGCCCCGGGATCTTTCAGTACTATAATAAGCTGAAACATGAGGCTGTTTGCAACTTTAGACCGTACAACTGTCCATATGCTGGATCAGAGTGCTCGATTGTTGGCGATATCCCCTTTTTAGTTTCCCATTTGAAAGATGATCATAAAGTAGACATGCACTCCGGATACACTTTCAACCACCGTTACGTTAAGTCCAATCCACGCGAAGTTGAAAATGCCACGTGGATGCTTACGGTTAGTATGCGTTTTCTGCTATCTGACTTTGGTCAAACACTCAAACCTCTTAGTAGTATAATCATGCAAAACGAAAAAATCATATATGGCCCTACAAAATAGTTAGATTATTAGATATATCAACCCGGTTAGATCTGTAGAAAACATTACTATAGAGGGGAGGAGGGGTAGAGGACGACCTAAATTGACGTGGGATGAGAGGACTAGGCATGATTTGATAGACCTAAATCTCTCAGAGGACATGGTTAGGGATAGGAATTCTTGGAGAAGTAGAATTAAAGTTAAGGACTTTTAGGGAGAAATGAATACCTTAGGGGCCTTTATTTACCTTATTTTTGGTCACACACCCTTATGATATTTTCTTTTCATATATATATATATAGTATTATCATTTTTACTACGTGCTACTATCAATTATACTATAGTTGAACCTTGATTTCCTTTTATATTGCCGCATACATATGTAGTCAAGAGCTAAGGGTCTCTCTGAAAGCCATCTCTCTATCCCATTGGATAGAGGTACGGTGTGCCTACATCCCACCCTTCCCAGACCCTACTTATAGCTTTGCTATTGGTGGGACTCCACTGGGTATGATTGATTGATTGATTGATCCAATTCATTAAAAACAATTTAATAAATGACCATTTTACCCTTATTTTTTTATTTTTATTTTTCAAAGCTTTAAAATTTCGTATATGCCCATTTTTAACTTCAAGATTTTTTAACTTCAAATTTTTTTTATCATGTGACACTCTGGTTCGAGTTAGATTGCTTATCATTCGATTATACCTGTTCGATTGGATTCGAACATACAAATAGTTAGATTATCAGATATACCCAATTCATTAAAAACAATTTAATAAATGATCATTTTACCCTTATTTTTTTATTTTTATTTTTCAAAGCTTTAAAATTTCATATATAATGGAAAGGGTAGAATGGTCATTAAGTAAAATTTTGTTATGATTGTGTATATATGATATTTTAGTTTTAGTTGGGATATATATGAAAATTTTCAAGTTATTAAGGTTATATATATGAAGGTAATAGTAAACTATATGTATACAGGTGTTCAACTGCTACGGTCAGTATTTTTGTCTGCACTTTGAGGCGTTCCAGCTCAGCATGGCTCCGGTCTACATGGCGTTTCTGCGGTTCATGGGTGACGAAAACAACGCACGGAATTACCGTTACAGTTTGGAGGTTGGTGGGAATGGTAGAAAGCTTATATGGGAAGGTACCCCTAGAAGCATAAGAGATGGTCATAGGAAAGTTAGGGACAGTCATGATGGGCTAATAATACAAAGAAATATGGCTCTCTTTTTCTCAGGTGGAGATAGGAAAGAACTCAAGTTGCGGGTCACGGGTCGGATATGGAAAGAACCGCCTAACTCGGATTGGTAGTAATGTGTGTATTCCAAATCTGTGTAGTTAAACTTGTGCGTCTTGTTTTGTGGGACTTGTGTGTAATTTGGACCGGCCCGTAGATGCAATCGAAAGAGAATGGTCAAGGAGGTGTGTTTTTCGTATTTGTGTTGAAATTTTTTGGGTAATGATATTATTGATGTGAGTAATATGATTCCTATGCAACGCATATGGATACAGTTATATGAAGGGTGACAAAATGTTTAATGCATTAAATTCCAATATGGGTGACAATTCTGTTTAGTCAAAAGTATTTGATGCAATAAATTCCATGTGACAATTTCTGTTATGACAGGGAAAAAAATGGTTGAGTGGTCATATCTAACATGTTTGATAAACGTGTTGTGTTCATGTTAACTTGTTTAACCAAACGTATTTTCTTCATGTTGACTTGTTTAACTAAATGTATTTTGTTATGTTGACTTGTTTAATCCATATGATTAAGCATGTCAACTCACTAACTCGTTTTATGACTACCCGTTTTACCTGTTTTTTCACAAAACCATCCTTAATTCCTTATTACTACATTCACAACTTGGTTATCACTAGTCAAATATTAGGTAAATGAGTTAAACATGTATTTGTTCGACTTACAAAATTTTAAGGTACAAGATATTGTTCATGTTTAATCCAAATAAAGTGTTCACTTAATTGTTCATGTTTAATCCAAATAAAGTGTTCACGTTAAGTAATCAAGACCCAACCCATAAGATTTTGGCACCTATACGGCTATACATTCCAACATGGTAACAAGGGATGAGCGGGTACTGGAACCGAAAATACAGGTACTGGTTTTCCCATATTCTTGATACCGATACCGGTATTGAAATGCTCAGTTTAGTATTTGTACAGTAACGATATTGAAGGCAAAATTCGGGAATACCGATATCAAAAACTCAAAACTTGATATCGAATCGGTACTCGTATCCGTTTTACTCATCCCTAATGGCAACATATCCCTTATGAGTCCAACCATGTTAACATGTGTCAAGAGTCTACACCACCTATGATTTTTTATTTGTATGGATAGCCCACAACATTATTATGGGGTCATCATATGATGTTATCTTCACCAGTTACCATCATCAGGTTTTGGAATACAGGTTTGAGACCACTCCAAGAAAAAGAATAATGAAAAGCAAGCAACTTTTAACTGTTTTAAGGATTCAAAACATACCCACCATCATTACCACATGTGGCAAGAACATATGCACATAAAGTCTTAATACACCAAACAAACATAGGTACATGCTACTTATAATCCTAGATCGATTCTAGCCAACGATCCATAACCTCAGAAACAGTCTTCATAAACGCAGCCTCACTCGAATTAGGCAGAACAAGACCTTCTGCTTCTTCAACTATCTCTTCAATCACAGATTTCTTATTCAAAGTCTCCCTACACATAATATTCCCAATCACAAAAGGCGTAAACCCTTTTTCAACGCCTTTCTTAAGCAACATAGTCGATATCCTTAACGTCTGTGCACATTTTAAAGGCAAATCCCATCCATAAAAGTTAAGTAATGAGATATCTTCCTCCGCATCCAATGATTTAATGTACTTTACCGTTTCAGGATTAAACGGTTTATGCGCTTGAGGCCAGTAAAGCCAGTCAAATGTGCAATCTTCAAACTATAGTAAAAAACAAAACCATGTTATTATACAGTATTACAGTTTATAGCTTATATTTGAAAAACAATATGTCAATATTATAAAACTTACACTGGTAGGAAGGCAGTAGCCATAATCGATAGGAATAAGAACAAACCGACCATTTTCACCTTTACTAGCCAAAATATTTCCCGCGTGTCTATCAGCATTAGCCATCCTAATATCCAAAACCGAGATCTTATGCACTTCATCGACAGGAAACGAACCCGGACCCATATCCTCACAACTTCCATTATTCTCCATAAACATCTGTAGCGAACCGAGCTTCTCCTTCACACCATCCGGATGGTTAAACCCTTTGTGCAAGCACGTGGTTAAAAACGTAGGTGGGACCCCAGAAAAACCCTCGTGGTCTAAAATATACGCAGCAACTTCCCTAAACGCACCGTCACCAACCGTTGTTGTCCCCTTTTTAGCCCTTCACCATCCACCGATAAAGGTAACCCTCTAGGGTTATTAAATGCCATTGGTTCCTCATCAATCGGTTTAAACACAGATAGATATTTAGTCCCCGATGCATCCATCATCAAATAAGCTCCACCTGTGCCCTCGGATGACCTTATCGGATAATTCCCTTTAGTTAAATCATCATAGGTCGAGTTAATAAGGTCTAATATTACAGACGGGAGAGTCACCTTTGGGTTAACAATAACCAGCTCCAGCCGAATATCATAGTTTAAAGGTTTGTTAAAAACGGACTCATATACTCTATACCGTGAGCTCCATTTCTAAGCTGTCTGTCAGCAAGATCACATTGTTTTATATCGTTCAATTGTGGTGCAACAATCGACAGCTCAAAATTCTTTCCAACAGGTTTGGCTCAGATCTTTGCAAACTTCCTAACGTACAAATGGATGACTGCGTCATTATTATTCTTACAGATCTCATTTACAAGTCTGTCATCCTCTAACTGCTCTCCTTTAAACAAGACTTCTTGTTCATCAATGTCAATCAACCCTTTCTTCCCCTTTGCAAGCTGTCGTTTCACATAACCGACATCGTGATTCTTTTCAACACGAAAAGTAAACTCTTTACCACACGCGGTTTTCACATTAATCTCTTGAAGATCAGAAACCCTAACTACCAAATGCACTACATTCCCGTCACTAACACCGTAATCTTTAACCAAAGAATTGTTCCTGGATAACTCCCTGCCTCCACAAACTAACTTTTGGTTCTTCACTACAAAGCCTTTGTAACTTAGAATCCGAAGCTTCACTGACTCAATCGAATCCGATTATAAAACTCTAAGTGGCACCACCGAACCAGATACAGCCAGATGAATCGTAATCGCCTCGTTTATATTAACATCATATGGCAAAATTGTCTCGCCACTGCGTGGACTGATTGCAACTACACCGGCTGACGTCATGCGCTCCCTAAATTCCAAACCAAATCAGACACTCAATTAGAGGTGCAAACAAGCCGAGCTGCTCAAGCTCATATTAATAAAAATACTTAAATCAAGCCGAGCCTTTTCAAACTCGAGCCAAGCCCGAGCTCGAACCTTATAGGGGAAGCTTTCTTAGGCTCGTCGAGCCTTAACAAGTCTGGTGTGTTTTAAGTTTTACCTCTTTTGGACTTATATGCATTAACTTCACAATGCACAACCGAGCTCGAGCCGAGCTTTGGCTCGTTTAAGGTACTACATGAGCTCATTTTAAAGTTTTTCTCAAATATGTAAAAATAATTAAAAACGGTATATAAATTAGTTAACAAAAGCTCGGATCGATAAAAAAGCTCAAAAACGAGACAATCATTCTCGAGCTCGAGCCACAAATAACCTTCGTTACGTTATCGAACCCCAGCTCGATCCTTATATTAGAAACTTGCTTTGGCTCGTCCAGCCTTAACGAGCCTTGTACATTTTTAATTTTACCTCTTATGTACTTATATGCATTAATCTCACACCGCACAACCGAAATCGACCCGAGCTTAGGGCACGTTTAAGGTTTTTCTCAAGCATCATCATCATCATCATCATCATCATACTCAGTATATCCCACCAATAGCAAAGCTATGGTAGGGTCTGAGGAGGGTAAGATGTAGACAGCCTTACCTCTACCCCATGGGGATAGAGAGGCTGCTTCTGGTGAGACCCCCGGCTCGATAGTAGTTTTGCATCAAGCCTTGGACATATTACATAAGGCACATAGCACTCAATCATCGGGACGCCGGCTGATTGGTGCATGTACCCTTGTCTTTCGGCTATCAACGCCACCACATGATGCCTGATTAACCTTCCATCACTTTTAACGTTATTTTCACAAAATTAGTAAAATAACGTCAAAATTAGTGCAATTTTACTTTTGCCACCCGAGGGTTCACACATATATACATTATACGCGCGCACCGCAAGCAGGGCACAAAAATAATTAAAAAACATTTATAAATTAATTAAATAATAAATAAATAATAAACTAGTCCAGCCCTAGGTTGAAAAAACAACTCGGCTCGGCTCGGCTCGTTTACATCCCTAAATTATTATTATTACTCCCTCCGTCCCAATTTAAATGTCCTAGTTTGACTTTTCAAGTCTTTCTTTTGCAACTTTGACCGTAAATATTTTTGCTCGTGTCATATAATACTTGATGAAAATTGTATCAATGTAAATACATTTAAAACCCAATCCATTCATATATTTTACATCAAGTATTATGTAACACAAACAAAAATATTGTCGGTCAAAGTTAAACAAGAAAGACCGAAAATGTCAAAGTAAGACATTTAAATTGGGACGGAGGTAGTATTATTATTATTATTAATATTATTATTATTATTATTATTATTTCCAAAGCACAAATTAGGTGAAAGATTAGAAACTAGTAACCCTAGGTATCGACAAATGGCTATACAATGTAATTAAATTAACCTTCGTGACATCAATTTACGAATCGAAACCCTAATAATAATAATAATAATAATTGATGAATAATGATATTAATAATGACATAGTATGCAGTGTACTGTGGATGAAACAGAGGATTCTTACCGGTTTAATTAACCAAGAATCAACAAATAACGTATTTTTTAAACAGAATTTGACGGATTCAAAGTTGAACGATGAGCGTTGATGGTACGAATTACGTGCTCATAACGATTGGCTGCTTCTACTTGTACCAAAAGATACAAGAGAGATTTTATTATATTTATTATATTGTTATAAAAGTGTGTAGGGTGAACGGTTAAAAACTTAAAAGGTAAGTTATTGATCGGGCCCGGGTTAAACTTTCGAGTGGAATAATTGGGTTCTGTTTAAAGTCGGGTTGAAGCGGCTACTTCTTGGGTCTCATAAGCATCTAGACATTTGAGGTTTCTGATGACTTCTTGCATGTTTTGTGTGGAAGCGGACAAGACGGTGGTACATCTGTTTGTTACGTGTTGTCTGGCTTAAGCGATTTGGTAACATATTTTGCATTGGTGTAAGAACCCCAGTATTTTTTCTTTTCTTTTTTTTTTCTTTCGGGATATCTTAAACTTGCATAAATGCATGGAATTTGCTAAGAAGAAAGCTAAGGCCTTCCAAGTGATTACGTTAGTGACAATTTGGTGTATGTGGGAGGCAAGGAACACGTTGTTGTATGTAATTATACTTGATATAATTATCGGTGGTCTATATCTACGGCACCGTTGTTTGTAATTTGTTAATAATTTCAGACTTTGAGTCACAAGTCGATGAATTTGAGAGGATTTATTTAATTCTTATAAAATGTATCAAACTTTAATAAGTTTTTCGAGGGCCTAATTATCTTTATGTGAATGATGTGAGGAACCAGAAATGAAATATTCATATTTAAAACATTATAAGTTATAATATTTTAGTTGGGTGAGATTGAATGCTAAAGTGTTTACTAGTTCTGGCCAGGGTGAAATTGACATCATACTAACATCAAATTCATTCTTTATTTGTAAAGGGTATCATACTCACCTTTAGACTCATTTAGTTGGGACCAGTGTTGACAAATAGGTTATAGTTATATTTCTTAATTGTGTTGTAACTAAAAACCGATAATGTCTTACCTAACAAGTTAGGGTTAGTTTATATAAACTGAGTTACGGTTAAACATTATTAAACACATGAGATGAACGGAGTTAGGGTTTGATAACGAGACACGAGTTAAGTATAATAGGGGTTTTAGAGTTATTCAATATTCGTCTCGTGTGTATTTTCGTTTTAGTTATATAAATTCGTTCGTTTTGATGAGTTCTATCAATTTGTTCTGAATAATTTTCCACTGTTGTTACCATCCATCTGCCCGCTTCTCAATCGCTCCACCTTTGTAACCTCCTGCTTCATCTTCAAATTCCCATGACAAACTAATTTCCGTCTTGAGTCCCACAAAGCCGAAGATGGGTTCGACGGTCCAAAATAAGGTGACTCGTGAGTCGTGGCAACACCCGAATTGATCAACAACGATGGTGATTATTGTTTACTAGTTTATACTTTAATATTTTAAAATCAATTAGCTATATTACCACAAATAAGTCAATAGATGACAACATATTTATTATAAGTTAGTTTTATTATATCACCATCCATAGCATCAAATTATAATTGCCATTATGTCATACCTAGTGTTAACAAAAACTTATTATAAGCTTTTACCCCAATATACAAAGGAAGTAACCATTGACAACCATAAACAAATGTAGGTTAGCTGTTTATAGGCTCAAAAAGACACACATTTGACCTTACAAAAGTCAAATATATTGATTTAGTGCAATAATGTTCTCATTATTAACCTTCTCTATCCATACTTGGAATCAACATCAATGGAGGATTTCAAACCCTTGTTTCATCTCCTAATCATCCTCTATCTTCTCCCACCTTCATTATCATCATCACCGTTCGACTGCCCGATTTCCTTCTGCGGCTCGAACGCATACTCGGTCCGGTTCCCGTTCCGCGTGGTCGGTCAACAGCCCGGCATCTGTGGTTACCCGGGCTTCAACCTAGGTTGCGACAAACAAGGAAAACTACTACTAAACATCCAAAATTCAGGAGACTTTTCGGTCCGAGCCATTGACTATAGATTGCAAATTATCCAACTCTACGACCCGTCAGGTTGTTCAGCTGCTAGAAGGTTAACTTTAGACCTTTCGGGCTCGCCTTTTTGGGGCTCCCCGACCCGAAACTATACTCTTTTGTCCTGCCCGATCGATGTCGATATGACTGGTCACACCCTCGTTGGTTGCATAAGCAATTCTACACATTCTACTTTAGCCACTTCTGAGAGATTTGCTTTGGCACTAGCTAACCAAACCGCGTGCAGGATCACTGGTTCTATACAGAGCCCGATAGCACCGTATCAAGATCAAGGCGGGATCACATCTAACCTAAATATGGATATAGCTTTGTCATGGGATGACCCTAACTGTAAAGAGTGCACAACGATTGGCGGGATTTGCGGTTACACAAATACCACAAAGCAAGAAGTTGCATGCTTTGACAATACCAAAAAAATTAAAGACAAATTTTTTCTATATAATCCTCATTTTTCGAAAACTAAACAAAAATCTCACTGATTTACATTTTCAGGCAATAAACATCAGTTGATAGCTGTGATAGTTGTAGCGATAGCCCTAGGTCTACCAGCCATCGGAGCCTCACTAGCCCTGGTGTGTTATATATGTAAGGACCGCAGAACTGTGGCCACGTGGGATGCAAGAAACGGGATACTCGGTTCCAGCATGGTGCCATCAGAGACTGCTACCAGTATGGTCAATGGTCTTGACCGGTTGACCATAGAGTCATACACGAAAGTGATTCTAGGGGAAAGTAAACGGCTTCCAGGACATGAAGAAGCAGCATGCTCCATATGTTTAACTGATTACAATGTTGAAGATATTGTCAGATGCATACCTGAGTGTCGACACTGCTTCCATGCTGATTGTATTGACGAGTGGCTGAGGGTGCGAGGGACGTGTCCTGTTTGCAGGAACTCGCCTACTCCGGGCTCGTGTGACTCATAACGTGTTCATATGTTTTTTTTGTTTTGTTCCCTGCTTTAGTTCTTCCCAAAGAACATAATAAAAGATCGGAAATCCGAGAACAGTCAATGACATTTTCACTAATAAATTTGTTAAAAACAATTAATTTTTTTGTGCACAAATACATTATTCAACTTATTATATGTCCATGTCAGCAAATATAGTACACATTTCATATACATTAACATGTAACTGGTTTCAAGGGTAAAATGGACCTTTCAGTTAACGATAATATTAACTACCAACCGCTGCGCAATGTACCAAAGCATAAGGTGACAAGATAGTTGTACCAGGAAGTATGTTTATAGTGAAGGAAAGTGATATATAAAGAAAACTAGTTAAAAATTCAAAGAGGCGAGAACATGGAGGCTGCCAAGATGACTGGTCAAAAGTCAAATACAGCAACAATGACACTTCACCTCATCATCACCAACTATGTGTTTTTAATTGTTCTACCTTCCATGCAATTTGCCCATTAACAATGATTATGATTGTTGTCAAGGATTATTCTCAATTTTTTATTATTGCCTATGTTCCATGTCAAATGTTGACGCCTTTTGAGATAGACGAAGTGTTTCGTATTTATGATCTTGACCAACTAACACTCGTGTCTATATATTGAAAATGTTAGTTCACGACGACTTAGGTAGCTGATAGGTGATTTGGCATATTTTGGTTGATTTGCGCTAGTTGCCTAGTTGGTTTAATTTTGGTATATTTTGTTTCTGGGATCTAGGTTTAAAGTTGTTGTACAATACTTAAGCTGCTAAGGTTTACACATATCTTCTTAAGTTGTACATATAGCTTCTTAGGTTGTATTATATGTATTGTTTATGTTTAAATATTAACAATGTAAAATTGTCATGGATAATTAACTTTATACTCAAGAGAGGTAAGGCAACAGTTAATTTATGGGGATCAAAATAACAGTCAACTAAATACTTAAGCTATGCATATAACCTTAATTTATGCAAGCACAATCTCCTATTCCTAATGTTAATAAAGCATAGACAAACAACAAAGTGAACACATAGATCAACATCAAGTTGCACATTAAGAAACCAAAAGACAGGTACTTCGGATTAGTATAAAACCACATTAGCAGAGTTGTCAACAACACGTTACACCGAAACAAAATATTAAGTACTTTGTATTAGTAATAACACATTAGCACGGAGTTGTCAACGACATATGACACTGAAACAAAATACCATGTAGAGAAACTTATAAGAGTTTAGAGTTCTTCCAAACTAAAAGAGTTTAACGCATAAACAGAGCAGAAAGAACAAATGAACCTTCCAACATAAGATACAAAACCGAGTGAATCACTTCTTAGCGAGCAGCTTCTTTGGTAGCTTCTCCAATGGAGTGGTTTTCAGAAGGTAAAGCCTCGCTGCACGTTCTTGCAAAGTACCACCGCACTTTAATCCCCTTTCCTGAAGCTCGGTTTTCAGCCTTTCCAAACCTAGAACCTACAAATCAACAAAAATAAAAGGAATCATACAATGAACCAACCTAAAAAAATAACTTTTTTACAATGCAGAAACCATCAGACATATGCAAAGGACGAGATCAGTCTAGATTGAAGCATACCTCTAACTCTGAGGCCGAGTTAAACTCATCAAAGTTCAGTGGCTTCTCAAGGTCAACACAGTCACTCTTTGCAGACACGTTTTCTTTATCGGTCATCACTTTAGAATCAGAAATTGTAACTTCAACTTCAGTAGTTGTAGTCTCTTTCACATCTGAAACGATTTGAAGTTCACACTGTTTTTCTTCTAAGTTACCAGATTCGGGTTTGGTGTCATTCTCCATTTCAAGAGGAGCCGAATCATTTGAGTTATTCACTATGTGCTCTTCAAGTTTATCTTCAGAATCTTTAATGGATCCCAAATGTTCTTCTGTAATGATCTCCTTTTCTTCCTCTGATGCACTTTCAGATGAGCACCCGACTGAAGATTCTCCTTCAACTTTTCCACCAGTGACAGATGCTAAACTTTCATCTGCTTCCTTATTCGAGTCTGACTGGTTTTCATTGTTTGTAACAACAGATTTCTCATTCTCTGCGCCCATTTCATCATCACTATCTTCCTTATCCGTGTCATCACCGTCACTGTCACTGTCATCCACTTTTCTCTTCCCCATCCTGCATAACAAATACAGACACACGTTATTGACATGCAAAATTAACACAACAGTGTATTTGAACTTTGAAGCATCCAAAACTTCATATTCTATCAAAAAATATTTCATTTAACCTCTCACCGGAACATCAGTAGCAAAAACCTAAGTTATCATCAGACACAATCCAGATCGGAAAAAAGCATGTGTGAACAGACATAGCCTATCCTCACAATATCATTCTTTCAAGGCAAAAAAACGGTCAGACGGTAACATTAATGATTGTCAAGGGTCTACAAAATCTAAGATTGTTCAAAAACCTCATGGTGTGCTTTGTCAAAATCGGCTCATTTATAAACGAGCCGACTTGGTCTCGAGCAGAGCCCAAGCCAAGGTTAGCTCATGGCTCGTTTAATATTAAATCCAAAATATGTGTGTGTGTAGTTTGTAAATTTCGCATCATATGTATGTTACAAATATTACTTTTAGTTTACACAAATATATAATACATATCAACATGGATACAGAAATACAAAATTTTATAAAATAAACGAGCATGGCACACTAGCTAACTCGAGCTTTTGACGAACCAAGTTAGAGCTAAACATTTCAGCACGTTAAAATAAATGAGCCGAGCTGAGCCCACCCTGTATGGGATCAGCTTGGTTACAGCTCTAACCAAATCTCTCAAACAGCACACAACCACACCCTTAAGAAAACAAAAACGATTGCCTGAGTGTGATTTAAAAGACAGCAATCAAAATTATAAAAACATTTCATGTTTGATGCTAGCTCAGGTCACAACTAATGTAAATATTTTTTTCGCCTTTTGTAACATACTAACATATATTCATAGATACCAATTAATACACTTTCTTAACATTCACCCTGCATTTTGCACCAAAAATGCTCCTCTAAACTCATCAACACAAGCCCTAGCATAAACAACTAGCAGTAACCTCCAAATACTTAACTAGCTTTAATTCTATCTACAATTTTACGGCATTCATCGGTTTATGAAAATAACAAAAAATAATCAATAAACCTTACCAAATCTAGTCAAGCGGAGCCTGAGTTCAACGACGCTCGAACTCGGCTCGTTCCGAGCTCTTTTTCTAAACCTTGATCTCAGCTCATGAGTCGTTTTTTCACACTTGAGCTCGGTTCATTTATTATTTTATAAATTAATTTATATACGTTTTTAATAACTTTGTTATACTTTTAAAAAAAACCTTAAAAGAGCCTACACTCAGCTCGAGCTCGTGCAGTACCTTAAACAAGCCAAAGCTCGGCTGTGCAGTGCTAAATTAATACATAGAAGTTAAAAGGAGAGAAAATTTAAAATACACAAGGCGTGTTAAAGCTCAACATGTCTAAACGAGCTTCCCATACAAAACTCGACCTCGATAACTAAACAAGCTTATTATCGCTCTGATCTCGAGTAACTCATACACAAGGCATGTTAAAGCTCAACTTGTCTAAACGAGCTTCCCATACAAAACTCTACCTCGATAACTAAACAAGCTTTTTATCACTCTGATCTCGAGTAGCTCACGAGCAGCTAGGCTCGTTTGCACCCCTAAATCTTAAGTTACTAATCTCGAGTATCAATCAATCAATGTTCAATATACTAACCACAATAACAATAACAATAATAATAATAATCGATAGTTAAACGAGTTTTTTATCCTTTTTATTACTCTGATCTCAAGTAACTCACGAGCAGCTAGGCTCGTTTGCACCCCTAAGTTTCTATCAATCAATCAATATTCAATAGACTAACCACAACAACAACAACAACAATAATAATAATAATAATAATAATAATAATAATAATTTCTTCGCTTTCGTATCCTCCTCCACTCCCTCACCTTTCCTCTTCTTCAAAAACCCGCCAGCAAGCGACTCCCTAACCGACTTCTCCACCTCCTCCCTATACTTCTCCGAATCCTTCCTATACGATGCAACTGGCATTAGGGGAGAAGGTTCATCCAACGATACAGAGAAGACAAGGAAACCAAAGGTTATGTTCTTCGGAGAAACTCTCTAAGGGTTCCAAACCGGGGTGGGCACAAGCTGATATGCGGCCACCCAGTCATATCGTAGACTGTCGTCGTTCTGAAAAGAAAAACTAAATATCTTTTATAAAAGAGCAGGTACAATAAAAATCAACATCAAAATCAAAATCTTTCTGTTTATATTTCACAAAAATCTCTAAACAAGTTTTCACACGTCAATATTCATTCACGCGTTAAAATATAACAAAATCGTGATGTAACTAATAAAAGCTTTTTTTTTAGCTTCAAAAACAATTTGGATCCGAATTCAAAACGAGATTGCTCAAGAATGCATCTAGAAAATGCAATTCGATGGTTAAATATATTATAAGTTTACATTTATGTATGTCATTAGAAAAATAATGACCAAAAAATGTAATGTGAAGGTTTGAAGAGATGAAAAGGAAAGAGGTGTGAGTCGGTCAGTTTCTTGACATTAGGATATATAAACATAGTAAAGAATTGTTCATTTATATTTGTTTATTTCTTTGGTTAAAGTTAGATAAACAAAAATAATTAATGTTGTTTGTGTTCACTCGTTTGTTTGCATCCCTCATGTTTACTAAAGATTAAACAACTAGGATACATTACATTATTTTCGGATTTCCATATGAATGTCAAGGTTATTATTATACAATGATAAAGAACATCTACTAGCACATATAATGTGACATTTTATGACCATATATAACTCTCCAATTTGTATTAGCAATGCCACACGCATTTAAACTCATGATACTTATATGAACAATCATGTAATCCATGCATCAAATGGTTGGATTTCGTAATGAAAAAGTTAGTTATATGGGTAGGAAATTGTCGTACATACATATACTATAAGTACAAGGCATTCTAGTTTTACAGCTTCATCTTTTATGAGGAACACGAAACATGAAAAAGGTAGTCGAAATAATATGTTATGTTGTGATTCTCTTGGTACTTGCTAGGCCAAATACACAAGTCAAAGGCCACATACATTCATGTGAAAATCTCAGGGTTCGGTTATTGCCGTGTCTTTTACATTTGAAACATTGTCACCATGCCTGTAAAGCCTCGCCTTGTCCTCCTGTGTGCGAAGCTCCCCGTTGCCATGTTGTCTAAACCTTGGAACGGTAGCTAGAAAAATAGATTCTGACGAGGATGCAAAAAAGACATGTAGCTGCCTAAAGGAAACTGCGATAGAAAAATATAGGTTGCATGGTTCTGATATCTCTCGACTTCCAAAGGCCTGCTTGGTCGACATTAAAATTCCTGTGATCAGTGCCAAAACCAATTGTTCTAGGTATGTTCAACTCGATCTTTCATCACCCTAACCACTGAAACTGACTAAACCGTCCAAACAAAAGTAAATTGGCCAGTTTGGGATTTATTATGTTTTTTTATGACAGTTACAATGGTTTGGAGCTTAGAACTGCCGTTTAGCTTGTTTTTATACTTTTGTTTTTGGAAAATGCGATTATATACACATCTAATATCGATCAAGTATCTTTATTAGTTCAATTTTTTATTATACGAACCATAGCCTTTGATAAGAAAATTAAGTTCAAATACAAACCCCAAAAAATTCATATTGATTTGTCGCTTTTCAAAACCATATTAATATAGTCGTTTGTCTTGCGATTTCATCAAAACTAACCATTTAGAACCATAAACGTTGTAAATTGTTAAATATATTGTCAAGGTTTCTTGTCATATCATTACAATAGTTACAAGATATAACTTTATTACGTTTCCTTTGTGGCTATTTTGATTTTACTGATCATATAAATAGTTTATCAACAGTACACAATATTTTACAAGGCTTTCACTGTTCTATATAGTGTTTCTTGTGAACTTTGAAGTCCATTGGTCATTATTGATCATAATATTTTTTTTAACGCAGGTGGAGGTTAAAGAATATAAAGCATCGACAATAACTTTAGAAAAATGCGAAAGCTACTTCCAACGTTTGTTTCACTTACGTATGGGACTGCAAACATTATCGATTCTTCATGTGTTATAATATGAAAATCACCAACTCGTCCTTGTCAAGTTCAAAAAATAAGACTAATACATAAGAATATTGAATTAAGTTGTTAATAATGTAAATGAAGGTAGACAATATACGTAAATGTATTTTGAAACCCTATGTGAAATCAACTTTACGATTACTTAAGAACTAATAACCAAAAATTAATTGCACGTTAATATCCTGCTAATCAATGCGGTAAGATAAAACACAACTTAAAAGTTTATATGAGCCATAAACCAGAGTTCGATTTTACAAGCCTAGATAGCTTAGATAACTTGGTCTATTCCATGTAGGGTATCTATAAGCAAACATACAATCTACTCCGTAATAAACAACTCATGTGGCATCAAAACTGTCGACCAATACTTGTACTTGTATATAGGTTTTGAATAAATCCTGGAAATAAGAAGTTTGATTTTTCTAAGAAGGCTAGGAAGGAAAGTATTTTAGTCTACTATCTTAATATTAAAAACCCACTTAATTTAATTTCAAAAACCCACTTAAATTTTCACTCATTTCCTACAACCACCACCGCCCACCGTCACCCACCGCCACCACCTTGCCGGAAAAGTCTTCAGAAATTTCGCTGGAAAGTCACCGGTAAAACACAATGGAAAACACTATGAAAAAACACAATGAAAAAAACACTATGAAAATAAAAACACAATGAAAAATACAATTAAATTACACAATGTAAAAAACACAATGCAAAAAACACTATGAAAAAATAAAACATAATTGTATAACATAATTTTGTAAAACACAATTTTGATAAAACACAAGTTGTAAAATACCCACGGTTTTTATTTTTTATTTTTATATAGCAATATGGTTCTCATATAAAATATAAAAAAAACACTCGTTATTAAGGTGCAATTGTTTTGAAAAAAAAATGTCGTATAAAAAAGTTATAGACGTTTTAAAATGATAGGGAAATTTGACATGGGTCTTGCACGTGGAAAGAGAAAGTCAACAAATGTGTTATTCCTAATATGCCCTTACCATTATTTTACACTTGATTTTCACTCTAATCTAATCTCAACCATTAAAGTCTAAAATGAATAAACAAGATTATTTCTTATCATTTCTAAAAAAACTAATCTTCTTATTATAACTCAATCATTGAATTGAATAACTTCAACATGTTACATATAGTTATATATAGATGATAACTGTTTTAATTTCGAATGTCTCATAGAACAAATAGTTTGGACGAGGTAATGTAGATATATAAACATGTCGTTCTATAAATCTCTTAAAAGTACATGCAACAACAATCTTGATACCTCGTAATAATACTAAACTGTTGTTCATCACAAGACTCGATAAAGAAAGGAGCCCCTACGACATCAAAAAGTTGAAGAGTTTTGTAATTTCATATATCGTAATGCGATTCTCATATTACTAAACAAAATTAACTAAACATAAAGTCGTGTGTAATGAGACAGTACAGAGATGGATAAAACCCCTACACCATCTCTCGGTGCATTATGAGATTTTATAGGAGAACACACATTTTTACAATATAAAACCCATATGTATCTTAAACGGGTAATGATTTAAGGAATAATAAGAGACATTATACATTACACAAGTTTTCTATTATAAAATGTGTTACAAATTAAACAAAAGAACTCAACCCAAAAGACTAATTTAATGGGTGAGGGAAGCCATTTGTGGCTAGAGGTGTGTGTGGTGTGGTGTGGTGCGGTTCAGTGCGGTTTTAGGCTAAAACTAAACCGAAAACCAAAACTTTGGTTTTTGAATTTTTTGAAACTGTTCGGTTTCGTTTTTCGTTTTTTATTTTGGTTTCGGTTTTTTCTGTTTTTACTATTTGGGCTTAAAAGTTTAAGGCCGAAAAAAAAGGTTAGCAAAAAATAATGAATTTAGGTATAAATAATTTGGTTCATTATTAACTAATAGACTATTATATATTTGATCAAAAATATTTGAGTTGCATATTTATTAAATTATTATAAATTACTTAAAATAAAAAAATAAAAATAAATAAAAATTTAGGAATTCGGTTCGGTTTTTATTACATGGAAAAGCAAAACCAAACCGTTAGTTCGGTTATTACAAAAATATAAAACAAACTGTTGGTTTTTGTTTCGGTTTGAATTTTTCAGCTTTTTCGGTTTCTTCACACACTTATTTGTGACTTATTAACTTACATCAGCTGTTCATACACCGATGCATGATAAATCTCATACCTTGCAATAATTTTGATGCGCAACAAAATGTGATAATGTTGTGAAAAATAGTTAAAAAGCCCCATTAAGCATTACCTGAATAGTACTCCTTTCTAAAGTCGAAACGCTGTTAAAAATGCGTAGCCTCTGTCTGTTTTTTTTTAATTTGTTATTTCACTTTAGTTATCGATATTCGACCAATAATCACCTCCACTGAGATCCAAAACCCCTAAACGTTCTAATCTGCCACCATGTCTGAAAACCCTGAACCACCACAAAACACCGAACAAGGTACGTTATCTATCTATTTCTCTTACACGAATCCCTAATTATTAAACCAAACCTAATTGATTCCTTGTTTATAGGGTTGTCAGGTTTAGAGTATTTGACCTAGAAATCTATTAATTCATAAATTATTAGTAGATTAAATATGCAATTATCACCTAATAACTATAGAATTTTAAATAGTTTGTGATGTAGGTACCAGGAATTGAAACAAGAAATTGAGATGAACAAGATGAAGATACAGAAAGAATATTAGGGTTTGTATTAACAAGAAAAATATGAACTGAATTAACAGACTGACTCAGTCTGTTTATACAAACAAGAAAAATAGAAAAGTTACAATATCAGTCCTCTACTTCTAGAACAATCAGTATTAACCCTCTAACTATTATTAACCGTCTAACTAACTTGGAATTACATTTTAATCCTCCAACATACTCCCCTCTAATTCCAAGCGTCTTGTAGGTCTTCTACACCAAGCAAGAACCTCATTTCAGTGAACTTTACCCTTGGCAATGCTTTAGTCAAAGCATCAGCCTTTTGCATGCTACCACTAACAAATTCCACCCGAATTTGTTCTTTCTCTATACACTCTTATAAAATGATACTTTGTATTAATATGTTTACTTCTGCCATGAAAAACCGGATTTTTCATCAAAGCAATAGCTGACTTATTATGCACAAAGATTGTTACCATTTCTTGCTTCTTGCCTGTCACTTCTTCTAACAGCCCTTGTAACCACAAAGCTTGACATGCTGCAGAGGTTGCAGACATGAATTCTGCCTCACAAGAAGACAATGCAACAGTTTGTTGCTTCTGAGAATGCCAAGAAACTGGAAAATTATTGTAATAGAACACACTCCCTGAAGTGCTCTTCCCATCATCACTATCAGTTAAATGATTACTATCACTATACCCCACCAAACCTCCACCATCATGCCTCCCATACTTAATGCCAAACTGCATTGTACCTCTAACATATCTGACCAGATGCTTTATAGCCTTCAAATGAGCATCTCTTGGATTTTGCATAAATCTACTCAAATAACCAACAGCAAAACACAAGTCTGGTCTAGTTTGAGTCAAATACTTAAAAGAACCTATCAGTTTCATGTACTCAGTTGGATCCACTTCCTCTCCACCCTCAGTCTTAAATAACTTCAAACCATGTTCCATAGGAGTTTTTGTTTCATTGCAACCTTCCAACCCAACCATCTTGACTATCTTTTCAACATACGCAGACTGTTTAATCATGATTCCATCTTCACTTTGTGAAACCTCTATTCCCAAATAATAGCATAACAAGCCCAAATCTGTCATTTCAAACTTTGACCTCATTTGTTGCTTAAATTCATGAATTTCCACTTGATTACTTCCTGTCACAAGTAGATCATCTACATATACCCTAATAATCAAGGTTGACCCTGCCTTTATCCTCACATAAACAGCTTGTTCATGTTGGCATCTTTTGAAACCAAACTCTTTCAAGACTCCATCCAACCTTAAATTCCATGCTCTAGGAGCTTGTCTTAGGCCATAAAGAGCCTTTGACAACTTATACACTTTCATCTCAGCCCCTTACTTTTCATACCCTTCAGGTTGTTTGACAAAGACACTTTCTTTTAACTCACCATGTAGAAACGCAGCTTTTACATCCATATGATAAACTTTCCAACCCATTTTGGCTGCCATAGCTAACAACAGCCTTATAGTCTCTATCCTTGCAACAGGAGCAAAAGCTTTCTCAAAGTCAATTCCTAATTGTTGTACATAACCCTTGGCAACTAACCTTGCTTTGTGCTTTGTAATCTTTCCTGTAGCATCCCTTTTCAATTTGTAAACCCACTTTAACCCTATTGGGTTACATTTCAACGGAGGATCAGTGAGTATCCATGTCTTATTCTTCTCAATGGCCTCAATTTCTTCATCCATTGCATGCCTCCAGACCTTCTCTTTCACTGCTTCAAGATAAGACATGGGTTCCCCTTATTCAACAAGAAGAAGTTCAACAAGGTTAACATCATCTTGTCGACTAGTACCATATCTAACATTACCATCCAACACAAAATCACTTAGTCTAGAAGATAAAACAGAAGTTCTACTAGACCTCTTTTCAACTTGACCAGAACTACCTACACTTTGGCTTGTAGATGATTGATCAGCTTGAACTGGTTCAAGTTCTGTCACTGGTCGATCTTCATTTTCATTATGAACATGAGGTTCCTCTTCCACAGATTGAAAACTATCATCTGTGACAAAGAACTCAACCCAACTAGGAGTCCCATCATTCACCTCATTCAAATAGTTTGACCAATCCCAGTTCCTAGCCTCGTCAAACTTTACATCCCTACTAACAACAATTTTCTTATTAATAGCATCATACATCCGATGTGCCTTAGTACCTTCTTCCACTCCAAGATACACCATTGGCATACTTCTATCATCAAGTTTCTTTAAACCAGGCTTTGTTACTTTTACATGTCCAACACACCCAAAAACTCTTACATGTTTCAAATCAGGTCTCTTACCTTTAATAGCTTCATATGGAGTTATTTCTTTCAAGGCCTTAGTTTGAACTCTATTAAGGAGATAGACAGAATGTCTTACCCCTTCTGCCCAAAAGTCTTGAGGCATCGACATAGCCTTCAATATACTTTTGGTCATGTTCAAGATAGACCTATTCCTTCTTTCAACAGTGCCATTTTGCTGGGGGAGA
The DNA here is from genome assembly GCF_021521415.1 of Bidens hawaiensis. Lineage (NCBI taxonomy): Eukaryota > Viridiplantae > Streptophyta > Magnoliopsida > Asterales > Asteraceae > Bidens > Bidens hawaiensis. The sequence goes on along the minus strand of NW_027495178.1, from coordinate 94,325 downwards.
ATAGGGTGCAGTCAACAATCTTGTGATACCTTCTTTTTCACAAAAATTATTAAACTCAAAAGAAGTAAACTCCCCACCTCTATCAGACCTTAGAGTTCTTAACTTCTCTCCATACACATTTTCAACCTTACATTTAAAATATTCAAATGCTTGACTTTTGCTCTTAAGCATATAACACCACATGTATCTAGTACAATCATCAACCAAAAGCATGAAATACCTATTACCAGCTTGAGTTGTGGGAAGTATGGGTCCACACAAATCAACTGATACAAGTTTCAAAGGTACCTCAGCCCTATAGAATGACTGTACTGGAAAAGAGTTTCTTGAATGCTTACCAGCCAGACAAGCTTCACAAACTTGTGTTGGATGACTTATCAATGGTACTCCCTTCACCATTCCTTTACTTGTCATCTCTCTAAGTGACTCAAAGTTCACATGACCAAGCCTACCATGCCATAGCCATGGTTCACTATCAATCTTAGCCAACATACACATTGGTGAACCAATTTTTAAAGCTGCTTTATACAACCTATTTGGCGTTCTGTGCACTTTCAACAGAAGTTTACCAGTTCTATCATACAACCAAAGAAACTCATTTCTCATTACTACTTCACAACCACCTTCAGTGGCCTGCCCAAGACTCAAAATATTACTTTTCAAATGTGGTATATAATACACATCTGAAAGTAATCTTTGATCTTTACTCTTACTTTCCAAGACTATGGACCCTCTTCCTTCAATTGTGACACAAGAGCCATCTCCAAACCTAACTCTACTAGTTACATTCTTATCTAACTTTGAGAACATAGACTTATTACCTGTCATATGGTTTGAAGCCCCATTGTCAAGATACCACACTTGGCTTGACAAAACTTCTGATTCATAGTTTGAAGGAACAACTTTAAGTTCATTCAGAAATACCTTCTCCTTTTGTACTTCTGATTGAATCATCATTAAAGCAGGATCCTCATCTTCTTCAGTTTGTGACAAATTTGCCTCGTGGTTCTTAACCTTCACACCAGAACACTCACTAGCATAATGGCCTAAAAGATCACATTTGAAGCATTTAACACTTATCTTTCTTGGGTCTCTCTTTTTGTTTCTTGGACTGATCTCGATCACCATCTTTACCCTTCTGATTTGACCGATTACTGGATTCACCCTCATTATTTTTCCCCCATCTCTTGTTCTTAAAACCTCCCACCTTCTGTTTGGACTGCCATTGAGAATAAGTAAGTAGTAGCTGATCATCTTTAACAATTGCTTGCTTATTCTTCAGATTTGTTCTCTCTTCAAAGGTTTTCAACCTTCCAATTGCCTCTTGAAATAACATTGTGTCAAGATCCAAGAATTGTTCAATACCTGCAACTATCTGAATGAATTTCTCTGGTACAACATTTAGCAATTTGTGAACCATTTTCTTCTCTTCAAACGGCTCTCCCAAATCACTAGCCTTCGATGCGATCGCCGTCATCTTTGAAGCGAAATCATCAATACTATCACCATCATTCATTCTTATAGAGTCAAATTCATTCTTTAGGGTTGCCAAACGGGCTTTCTTGACCCTATCTGCACCTATGAATCTGATCTTAATTGCCGCCCAAATTTCTCTTGCTGTTGTGAAATTAGCCACTTGCAGAACCATCTCCTCGGGTAATGATTGGAACAAATACGCAATCGCCGCGTTGTTCTTTTTCACATCAGGATTCACCGGAGCCGGATCTGTGGGTTCGATTACATCCCACAATCCATGAAGATTGAATATGGCTTTCATTCTTACTGCCCAAATTGTGTAATTCGTAGCAGTAAGAACAGGGCATTGAAGTGGGATCGAAGTGTAGTTATCTCTCGGAGGTTGAGGGGTTCCCATTGTAGATCTTCGTGTGTACTTCTGTTGAAATCGGTTCTCCAGATCAATTGTTTGGCAATTGTTTGGATCAACTGAAGTAATATGAACGATTACACCTTCGCTCTGATACCAATTTGATGTAGGTACCAGGAATTGAAACAAGAAATTGAGATGAACAAGATGAAGATACAGAAAGAATATTAGGGTTTGTATTAACAAGAAAAATATGAACTGAATTAACAGACTGACTCAGTCTGTTTATACAAACAAGAAAAATAGAAAAGTTACAATATCAGTCCTCCACTTTTAGAACAATCAGTATTAACCCTCTAACTATTATTAACCGTCTAACTAACTTGGAATTACATTTTAATCCTCCAACAGTTTGTGATGGAATGTTAAACGATTGAATCAGTTTTTCGGGTATACCTGAAACTATCATCATCATCGTACCTGGTAAATACCACCAATAGCAAAGCTATGGTAGGGTCCGAGGAGGTAGGGTAAGATGTAGACAGCCTTACCTCTACCCCATAGGGATAGAGAGGCTGCTTCCGGTGAGACCCCTGGCTCGATAGTAGTTTTGCATCAAACCTTGGACATAAGGAACATAGAACTCAATCATCGGGACACCGGCTAATTAGTGTCTTTCAGCTATCAACGCCACCACATATGCCTAAGTAACCTTGCGCCACTTTTAATGTTATTTTCACGAAATTAGTAAAATAACGTCAAAATTAGTGCAATTTCACATTTGTCCCCCGAGAGCCCGCGCATATATACATTATATGCGCACACTGCAAACAGGGCGTAGTATACCTGAAATTATAGGTGGGCAAATAAACCGGTTAACCGAACCAAACCAACCCGAAAATGAAACTGAAACTGAACCAGTCGAAACTGATTATGTAGAAATCAGTTTGGAACCGATTGAAACTGTAGGTTAGGAATCAGTTTGTAATTTTCTCCACTAAAACTGGTTCCAAACTGGTTAACTGAACCGAAACCGATCAAAACCCTAACTGAAACCGAGCGTAACCTGGTCAAGAAACCGTTTTCAACCCGAACCTAAACCGATCATATACCGGTTTTAACTTTTGTTGACCAAACCGGACCGGTTTCAACCCAAACTGGTTTTAAGTTTTTAACGGTTTGTGCACGTCTACGTGAAACCCCTAAACGAGTAACCAATAACCAAACCGAACTAGAACGTATCGGGTTTGGGTTTGGTGAATTCGGGTTCGGGTTAACAGTCTCTCGGTTTGGGTTACGGGTTGTTGATAATAGTGACAGGCCTTATTTTTTATTAATAAGAATTTAAACTGTAGATTTGTTAACAATTATCTATCTGTTATTTTGATGCAGTGTGCAATTTTTTTAGAAAACCTTCGAAGAACAAAAACATAAGAAAACGAGCTCAAGACGAAGACGATGAGAAAGCCGGAGAACATGACGGACCTTCCGTCGTAATCACCAAGAAAAAGGCTATTGCACCCGACAATAAGTTACACTTTGCTACCGCGTCATCAAAACAAACCAAACAACAACAACCAGACGCAGATACAAAGTCTTCGATTTTCCAGTTCGATTCTTCAAAAGAAATTCAAGTTCAAAACGACAGCAGGGCAACCGCAACCCTCGAAACCGAAACTGATTTTTCACAAGACGCAAGGGCGATCAGGGAAAGAGTTCTTAAACAAGCGAACGAGGCGTTGAAAGGTAAGGGTAGTTCGGGTAATAACGAGAAGTTGTATAAAGGGATTCACGGGTATACGGATTATAAAGCTGGGTTTAGGAGAGAGCAAACAGTTGCGAGCGAGAAAGCGGGTGGGTCGCATGGCCCGTTGAGGGCTTCGGCTCATATAAGGGTGTCGGCGAGGTTTGATTATCAACCTGATATTTGTAAGGATTATAAGGAGACAGGGTATTGTGGGTATGGTGATTCGTGTAAGTTTATGCATGATCGTGGAGATTATAAGTCGGGATGGCAGATGGAGAGGGACTGGGATGAAGCGGAAAAGGCGAGAAAGAAGAAACTGGCGCTGAAAGGTGACGATGAAGATGACGACGATGATGAAGATGATGATGAAGATGGGCTTCCGTTTGCTTGTTTTATCTGCAGGCAGCCATTTGTCGACGCGGTTGTGACCAAGTGCAAGCATTATTTCTGCGAGCATTGTGCTTTAAAGGTAATAATTTGTTAATGTTACATTAGACTTATATGTTTCGTCTGTTAACAAGGATTTTTTTTGTGATATGCAGCATCATGCTAAGAAGAAAAAGTGCTTCGTGTGCAACCAGCCTACGCTCGGGATATTCAACACTGCGCATGAAATACGAAAGAGGATTGCTGCTGAAGGAAAATAGTCTAAACATGTAACTTTCATTTCCTACTTTGTTTCTTTGATAAACACATAGTATGTAGCTATGTACTTTATTAGCCAGAATCGATCGCAAAAATCTGATTTAGATTATTTAAGTCTTAAATGGATTGACCCGTTCAACAATGTTTGCATTCATAAATGTGATTTGAGTTTTAATGGTTTGAAACTGAACATTCATAAATCATAAGAAAAAATAACCTATATTCTGTTTACAATATTTTAAGTACCATTAGAGAATTTACATTATATGATCATACATTATTAGCAAAGTAAGAAGTTGGAATAATCTATAAGGGATTTTTATTATTTATTTTTATAAGTAAATACATAACATAATTTACAAAACTGTAACTACTAGTTAGGAACAAATTAGAGTCTAAATCTCTAATGAGCATCATAAACCTGGTTATGTTAGTTTTAGTTTAGTTTAATGCTAGTTTCCTTGACATATCACGTTTCAACTTTCACGCCGCCTCTGTAGTAATCAGCCTCTTTTGACCCGAAACCCTTAACTTGTTTTCTTCATGGTTTGTTTCTTGACTCCAATGATGTGGAGACTGTGAAGTCAACAATGGCCACAACAAGTTCCTCTGCTCTTTCGGTTTCTTGATAAATGTCTTTGTGTGTTGTCTTATGATCTCGTTTACAGCCTTTAGGTAGTTACTCGAGTCATGGTCTTTAAGGATTGTGCCATCTGAACCATAGGCGGCTGGATGTTGTAACGTTTCTATTGGATGTGGGGAGTTTAAAAAGGCCCGAAGTGCGTTTTTGGTTGAACCACGGGTTGTATTCTCCATAGTGTATAGAGCACTTCCGGGTGGGAGTAAAGGATGATGTGGCGACGACTTTTCATCCGGTTGGATAATGAACATTTTTCCCATTGGTGTATATAGCAAACTCTGCATATTTAAGGAAAATTAGATATAGGATATTAGAGTTTATAACTTCATATAGCAAACTCTGTATACTTACATTTTTATTTAGGCATGGATGCGAGCGGAACGTGCCACACAAACGTTTAAGTAATTGCGCGACATGGTTCGGGTAATTGCACGAAAACGCTCTCGGCACAATGTCTCGATGCATCATGACACAGTGAACATGGTTCTCGTCTAGCCCTAACTGGTCAAGAATCTTCTGACCGTTACAGAACACAAACGGTGAACCGAAGGTGACCACTGGTCTTAAAGCCGATGGTTTGACCACATTCCTGGTCAATAACATTAAGTTGACTAGTAACGAAAGACTCCCACCGAGAGAGTGACCTGTAAATTGAAGCTTTGCTCGTTCTCCGTATCGGTTCATATGTTCTATAATATGTGGCATGAATTGCTCGTATATTCCCTTTGCTGCCTCGTATATTCCCCTGTGAACTAGCACGCCCGTGTCCTCAAATTTAGTCGGTTCAAAGAAGAGATTCGCTTGCCATGATGCGACCGAATCCGAGCCCTAAAATTGTCAAGATATCAAATAGTTAGCGCTCACATATCACAGTTTCTTAACGGTTCTTATCCGAGCGCACGGTTTGATGTATTTGAATACCTGGACGATGAAACAGCGAGTGTATATACTCGAATCATCACAAATAAACCATTCACACGGGGACGAATGAAGCGACTGAAGATCCTTTGCAGCCTCCTGTTTTTCCTTCTCGGGAGCTGCAACAACCGCTGTCATGGTGGTAGCCGCTACATACGCTGCCATCTCTGAATTATACACTCTTTGACAAGAATCTGTCTTCTGTAAGATAATATCATCACCTGTTTGGGATTGTACATATGTTGCTGCTGAGGCTGCTATCTCGTAAGCAGCAGAGGTACGGGTCACACGTTTTTCAGCCCTCTTATTCGCTGCTGAAGTTGTAACGGGCCCACAAATTGATTCAGCTAATGCTTTTCGCTCCAATGAAGATGTTACAAATGTCAAATCATAGTATCTTCTTAAGTCATCCTCCTACAAGAACATCATACATTTTTAATTTTTTTTTCGACGCATTCGAAAGTAAGTGAGCAAGATATAAGGCTACACAGGGGCTACAAAATGGGGCGTTTTGTGCCCTGTGGCGCCCAGTCAGCAAAATGTGGGTTATAATAATAATAAAAGGGAAGGAAGAAAGGGCGAGAAATACCCCCCCCCCCTCTATCGCCCCAAAAATCGCCTTGGGGTGGGTGTGGGGGGGGTGCGCCCAAAATCGCCACATTTCGCCCATAATTGCCGCCCACTACACTTGGCCTAAAAGAAAACGTACCTCGATCTCTGGGATTACATAGGCCATGTTACATAGAAAAGCCAGTTGCGATAAGTGTTTGGTATCAGACCACGACACGTGCTTCAACATTCCCGAGAACGTCTCCTGGTTAATTATTACATCGTCTTCATCATCACTGTAATCTGCATCACAACCGTCTTCACATTCTTTCTCTTCCTCATCATCACTAACGGGCTCGTTATTTTGTTTCTGAACCCACCGGCTTCTAATTTCCACTAGCATTTCAACCCAATTAGCCCGTCTTTTCTCTTTTTTCTCCATTTCTAAATACCCGTCATCTGTCTTGACTGCATGTGGAGTCATCGAGCTTGATAGCTTTGAGTTGAAAACGCCCATCGATCGGCTGTTTTTCAACTTTGGTCTATTTATCGATGCCTTAACTCGATTAGCAAAGTAACATAAATTGTTGTCTGAATATGTTCTTTGCATTCTTGCATGCTGTCTTAACTTTTGACCCGAGATTGACCGGTTAAGGATGTTTGGTCTCTGGCTTTCTGTTCTCGGGGTGGTTGGCTGGCTGGAAACCGACATACTACCGCATGCCATCATTAGCAACACGAAAAGCTTAACTAACCTTCAGATTGCCTGAGACATGTTTCACTAGAATATGAGTAGTCGGTTGAAACCGAAACAATGAGAGCTTTCGACATTTTATAAGACATTAAAGACGACAATCTAGGACTTTGTTATCAACGTTGATAACATTAGCTCATTCTAGATAATACCAAAGTGAACATATATTCTGAGGGATCTTTTTAATTCTTTTATATTTTTTATATTTTTAGAGATGCTAAAATGTTTATAATAGTAAACTGAACGTGACCGGTATTATCTCTAAGGTAACGAACTTTGACAATGAAACATTGACAATGAAACCGAATAACAGTATGTTTGTATTGTAATTGTCTTGTGGAGTTGATATCAATGTGAGGTTTTTAGAGTTGTACCGAGGTCTCTTGCTTCGAGTGTCATGTCTAGTCAAAAATAAGTACCCGTGGAAACGCTCTTTAATGGAACTTTAGCTTTAGTTGGTCGTGACCAAGAAACCACCGGTTTCGCTTGGAAGAATTCTTTACAGAAGAAGAACAAGTTTTTTCCTTGACCTTTCTAGGAGGATGCTGCCAAAGGGAGTGGCGATGCCATACACAAAAGGGACACTTGAAAACATAATTTATAACTAGAAAGAATCATATTAGCATTGTTCCAAGTTCCGACCTAAGCTGAAACTTATAATCCGAATAAGTATTAATTTTAAATAATACTCTTAATCCGTATTTACTTTGAATACGGGGAAATCTGGGGATGACTGTACTGTTATCTAATATAAATGATCGCTCGAGCATTTCAGGTTGGCCTGCTCGATAGGTGTTTAAGCGGCATTGGACCTTCATTGAACACTCTTAATGATGGGTCACTTGGCATTATTCCGTATATATATATATATATATATATATATATATATATATATATATATATATATATATATATATATATATATATATATATATATATTCTTAATATGCACAGAGTTGTAAAAGTTGGCGCACGCTAGTCTGGCGGTGGGGGTAGAGACTAGCGATTAATTAGATTAGCTGGAATTGGCTGGGATTAATCGGATTGAAATTTATATGTAAATTTTCATATATACATATATATTCCAAGTTTTATGTATAAAATTTTCAATTTTGATCGATGTTGGACAAATGAGGACTAATCGGTAACAAGTCGGCGGGGTGGAGGCTAGTGATTAATCGGGATTTTTACAACACTGATTATATGCCTATTAAATTTATGACATCATAGGCCTTATTCCAATTGCCCATGCTTTTGCTGCTATCGCGGATCTTAAATCACCCTATCCTTTGGATCTTTGAGTTTACTCGGGCTCGGCGTCGCAAAATGATACAACCGAGATCATTGAGTTGGGTTCACCTAAACATTCTGAGGTTGCAACCAAGACCACTCCTAAAAAAGGTTAGGAGGTTCCTAGCACTAAGTGTGTGGTTGTAAACAGTAACAATCACGGAAGCAACCATAATGCGTGGCCCCTTGGTAAACAGAAAAAAGTCTGCGACCCTACGATGATGAAGGTTGGTATGGTTCCGGATCCAATCAGTTCGTGCCCGAACATATTTTTCTACTTATCCTCCGTGATTCGTTAGGTATTTTCTCGGTTGGTTTTAGATTTGGTATGGTGGTGTTCATGGTTTTGCTAGTTGTCTTTTTGGTGATTCCCTTCATGTCTTTGTAGCTTTTCTTGGTGTGATTATGGGTTGTTTCTAGCTTCTTGCTAGTTTTATTTCGCTGAATGATAATTCTTTTGTTTTAAAAGAAAATAAGAAAGAAGTCGACTACGGGAAAACAAAAAGTAAATATGAGAAGAGTATTTGAGTACATAATATAGTTTTATTATTTTTTTTAATTTTTTTAAAAGTCAGTATACTTTAATATGATTTTTGAAAAATCATATACATATTTTCTCGATTTAAATAGTTTTATAACAATAAACTACAGTTTAATATGGACTATTAAAATTCGTTTTAAAATAAAATTTTATAACATTAAATGAAGAAGAATATAGTTGCTACTAGACATCCCTAGAATCCAATGACTGATGTGTCAGGAATAATCACTTAACAACTTCCACAAATTAGCAAATTCTACTGCTTGAAACTTATTTTAAATTGCAAATTCTTTTTCATCACATCATAACTTAAAAGCGTTCTCATTTTGATACTATCATGAGAAGTTTTAACTTTTAAGTTTAATATTATGTAAGTAAAACTTTTTGTAAATTAGGAGTGAGTAAAAGATAGAGGCAAAACATATGTCACATTAGAGAAATAATATTAAAACTTTTACCTAATTAATTTAACATTTTTATTTTAACAACTCACTTCTCATCTTTTATATAGAAATTCACTATTCATTTGCCATATTTCAGTAATATTAAATGAATTTTGTTACATTATTACGTAAGGATGTGGAATACAATTTAAATGCAAAAGTCAAAATAAAGCCATTACACTTCATTTCCCATGTCATAACCAGACGGTGGCTGATGATAATATGTTATAAATAAATGATTTAATATTTCTTTTATATAGACTTATATTGTTATAAAAAATTGTACTAACGGAAAATGACGAAAATGCCTATTTGACTAGTCAAAATAAACAAAATGTTTATTTATTCCAACTTTTTCTTACAATGTACACCTTCAATCTTGTCGACCCATACACTTTTTAGTCATTAGCCGACAAGATTTTCATTCAACAAAATTCTGCCATGCGCCATAAAACTATCAAATTGAAAGCATTTTATAAATCGTCAGAGCCGACATGATCTTTTAGGCGTCTGACGAGATTAATCTTTTTGGCTTTTAACGAGATTTCATGAATACGTTACATAATATTGTTGGTTAAAAATTCCGTAAAAAACAATTAAAAGCAATCGATTTTATGAGATTTTGGGCTGCACATTATATAAATATGATGATCAAATGAACATTTTGGCCATCTTCACATTAATAAATATCATATGATTCACTAAAATTAATAAAATAAAACAAAAATATTCTGACATTTTGGCCATCTTCACATTAATAAAAATCATATGATATACTAAATTAATAAAATAAAGCAAAAACATTCTAATTTGGGTCTAACATGTAGTCCGATTCATAGGTTCAAATGAACTTAACCGGAAAACAATGCTGTTTTCACTGCAATATTAATCAAATATTATTCCTTAAAACAAGCTCATGCACATAAAATCACAACATATTCTACTCATAATTTCACTGTATATCATAATAATATCATATATGCATAACCACCATAACACAACATAACAAACCATTTTAAAACGTACAATTAATCATATACATACCTGAATCCTCGAACACGAATCGGCTATCAACTCAAGCGGCTTTGGCAACGTTTTAAATCGGATTTTGTAATAGACAAATCTGCATAAAATTTACACCAATCAACTAAACCATCAATTTGCTCCGAATTTTCCTCAATTTTGACTCGGTGCTTAGATCATCTTGATCGATCCACCGATCGATTGCTACATTTTCCAATATCTAATTAAATTGTTTAATTATGATGTTTTATTTGTGTCAAGACGCATTTACGAAAAATGATTTAAAAAAATAATTATATACGGATCTTTGCAGTTTTACTCAGCATTAGATCCGTATATCGACAGATGGTGTTTTCGTGTGTGACATGGGAGAGAAAAAGACTTACATATGAATTCTTCTGTTGCGAAAGTTCTAATCAACAGAGAACTCTCGCAACAGGATTGCCAACAAATGTATGCCTCGATGACGATTCGAACGATGTATTCGTTCGATCAGTCGGTTGTCTCAACAATTTCTTAAACGAATTGTGATGAATGAATCAAACACGCATATATATATATATAACATTTAATAAAATATGTATACATGCGATGTGTATATTCTTTGTGTTGTTGAAGAAAGGAAGGAAAGATGAGAGATTAATATTTGTGTCACTCTTTCGGTGTTTAGTAAGGTCTGGTGGGACTTATATATATATATATATATATATATATATATATATATATATATGGTTTACATGAGAATGAGAAAGACAGAAATAATGTCAGTGATTTCACTCTTGCCACGTATATGTCAATTCATTAAATTCTTTTGACAACAAACTCATTCATTAATTTCAACTTATTCGAAAACTCCTTAAAATTTTGAGACTTAGAGGTGGGACGAGTAAAAAAAATATTATAAAGTCACGTTTTTAATTATGTAATAAATAATTTAATAATTTTATTAATTAAAGTGTATTTTAAAAAGCCTGATATGTATCAAAGCAAATAATAATAATAATAAAATAGTAATAGTAATAATTAACAAAGTACTAAAATGACATATATAAAACTGAAGAAACACTAACCGGACCCCGGACAGATTACTGGTAACCTGGGGGTTGGAGAGCTGTTTCCCACGAGGGGTTAGACCCTTGGAAGATGGTTCTTCTGATAACCTGCAAAACAGACACCGTGAGCTCGTCACTGAGAAGGGGGGGGTTCCTCCTTGTGACCACCCTCCGGCGTGAGAATCAGACTAGATTGCTCTTTAAATATAAAAGTATATTAAGAGATTGCTAGAGCAGATATCAGGTATATATGATAAGATAAGATGATGTAAGATGATCATACCATTGGGGTATTTATAGCCGAAGGTAGGTTTCCAAGGGGTTTAACCGGCCCAACACGCTACCAACTGTAACCTATGCACGTGCCCTGCCTGTGAGTGGTGGATAGGTAGCGGCTGACACAGAGCAGGCGTGTCGTGCACTCTTCCTCTTCTGCCAACTACAGGCTAGGCACGTGGTATGGCAGGAGTTGGTGGGTAGGCGGCGGCTATTGGTCACAGTGCTGTGGCGTGCTGCCTGCCATGCTGCTGTCAGTGAGCTGTCGCATTCTTGGTCAGATCTTTTGTCTGTACCTCGTCAAGTATCACACAAAAGATCCTCCATCATACGGACTGGCTCATTTAGGCGGGAGTTTTCCCCCTCCCGCCTTTGCTCATTCCTTCAGGTGACACTGGGGAGAGCTAAGTGCCTAGTGCGTGTAGCCATGCTGCGCGGGTGGCCTTCCCTCATGGCTTGTATCCGAGGCTGCGGGAACAGGCGGAGTCCTTCACCATGGGAGGCATTTCCTGCGGGACCAGCTTGCATACTGCGCGTAAGGACGTCACGTCTCTGAGCATGGTTGGTCCTGCGGATCCAGTTGGTCTCTGCGCAGACGTCCCTGTTTAAGGTGAGTCTTGCGGGTCCAACTGGGCTCTGCTGGGACCTACCTCTTCAAGTCCCCCCAGTCCAATGTTCTTCTCATGCGTGTTTAATAAAGTGAGGTGAACTTTTGGACTTAAGCAAAGGGTTTTGAAAAGGGTTTTGTAAGGTTTTCCATGGGGATTCTTCCCGCGGAAGTCCTTGTCACTTGCAGAAATGCCCGAGTTTCCTGCTTGGTCTTTGGGTATGATGCGGGTAGGTCTATAACCTCCTCGCAAGTCAGGAGCATTGAGTCCCAGTTGTGTGGATTCTCCATGAGGTTTTGGTAGTTTTGAACATAGTGATCAATTATGTTAAAACCACCAATTCCATCCTGGAGCTTCAAACAACGTAGTTCTCAACGTTCCCGCTATGCAGGGATGTTATTTCCGTTTCCGCAAGCATTGCCCAGAAGATCCTTCCTGGTTTCAATTCCCAGCGGAGCGCTAAGTATGTGAAGGGTTTTGCCTTAACACTGTACCAGCGCTCGTCTTACGGTTACTTTACTTCCAAGGTATTCCTAGCGTCAATTCCCTGCAGGTGCTAGGTATGTGAAGGGTTTTGCCTTTACACTGTACCCGCACCTGTCTTATAGTTACTTGGTTGCCGAGGAATTTTTGGCTTCAATTCCCTGCGGGTGCTAGGTATGTGAAAGGTTTTGCCTTTACACTGTACCCGCATCCGTCTAACAGTTACTTGTTCGCCAAGGTTTACTTGGCTTCAATTCCCTGCGGGTGCTAGGTATGTGAAGGGTTTTGCCTTTACACTGTACCCGCATCCGTCTAACGGTTACTTGTTCGCCAAGGTTTACTTGGCTTCAATTCCCTGCGGGTGCTAGGTATGTGAAGGGTTTTGCCTTTACACTGTACCCGCATCCGTCTAACGGTTACTTGTTTGCCAAGGGGTAAGGGGTATTTTCCCGCTTACTTTTTAATATTTTTTAAATTTTGAATTTTGAAATTCGAAGAGTTGGTGGAAAGATAAGAACAGTCCAAACCTCTGAAACGTCGTGCGACGGTTTCTTCTGACTGTGTCAGGACGTGCAGGAAGTTATGGTGACGTGACAGAACATGGTCATTCTAGTTGCTTTTTCAGGCGCGTGGGCACGGGATTTCGGGCGCGTAGCCGCGAAATCTCTGGCATACGTCCTTGTGACAGCTGTTGCCAGCTTGCTTTTGCCACGCGTCATAGTTTCATTGCACCTTTGATTTCTCTCTCTTCCGTATTAAATTCATCGCATTAATTGCGATTACTATATAAAGGGGGAGAGGGTTATTTGCAATTCACACTTTTCACTTTCATCTCTTCTTCTCAAGTAATTTCCGGCGAATTTTTCTGTTCAGTAAAGCATTACCCTGAAATCTCTTTTCATCTTTCTTCCACCATGTCTTCTCATGATGCTGATGACCAGAAGACTGCTGGCGAATGCCAGTGCTCTCTTCCTGTCGATCTGTACCAGTATATCGTCAGGAAGTTCATGCTCGAGTCTCTCGAGCCTGAGTTTCCTGAACCCCACCATACTGTGTACGATGCCCCTAGTGGCAAGATCGGGGTTTATGCTGCATTCTTTGTCTACGGAAACCTTAGGTTTCCGTTGACAAAGTTTGTGTACCGTGTCCTGGAGAGGCACGGTGTGCACCTGACAGAGGTGCACCCCATGGCCATTGCCAAGGTCCGGCACTTTGAGTGGGTGTGCCGGATACTGGGCCTTGAGCCCCTCGTTGACCGTCTGATGACCTTCTACACTTGGAGGTGCATCCAGGGGTGGTACACTCTTACAACCCGTATCAAGGGTTTAAAGATTTGTACCACCGAGCGGAGTCTTCGCTCATGGAGAAGAGAGTTCTTCTTCATATCCGCTCGCGCCATCCCCATCGCCATGAAGTTCAAGAATGGCCAGGCGCTTCCGAACCTTCCCGCCCTCAACTACGAGGAGGCGGAATGGTTCTCGAAGATATCCCGGGTCCAGTCCCCGGTTTTCCGTTTTCCGGAGTCGGCGATGGTGATGCTGCGGATGAGCCGGGTGTGGAAGGCGGCGAATGCGGATAAGGTTCCGATCGTCCTTGAATATGGTTCGAACTCTGTCCCTTATGGTATGTCTTGTTTCTTTTTGTTGATTTTGACTTTTTTCTAACTTTCCTGTTTATTTCAGAGGGGAACGACCTACAGTCGCTCCTGAATCCGCGGGAGGAAGATGGTCCCGCACGGATGGGTACTCGTGCTCTGGACGAGAACGAGTTGCCCATCCTAGAGCAAACTGCGAGTCGGTTCGTGGAGGTTTACCCGCCGGGTCAAGAGATCCTGAGCCACCGACGGCCTGGTAAGCCTATCTTCTACCCTGAACCCCTCAATGCTGTGCCTGCTGCTGGAGTTCTTGACATTTCTTCTTCTGAGGAATCCGCAGAAGGTCCTCCGTTGGTGCGGAAGAAAAAGACTGCTGCCGGCGTGAAGGGGAAGGAGAAGGCCACAGCTGATCCAGTGGTTCTATCTGACACGGAGTCAGATAGTGAAGAGGTGGCGGGGAAGCCCGGTGGTGAGAAGACCACTGCTCCGGAGGCTACGACCGTTACCTCCGGAGAACCAACGAAGACGACGGTGACCGGTACCAAGAGGCCGGCTCCATCGGGTTCCTCCCCGCCCGTCCGTACGTTCAGGGTCAAGAAAACCCGTAAGTATAATCATAATGCCTTTGTAGATTTGTCAATAATTTTCTTTTAACACTTTCTTCTTTGTGCAGGCGTGGATGTTGACGCAATCCTGGGTGAAACGCAGGGGAGTACTTCCTCGCCAATGATGGTAGGCTCGGTCAGCCTTCCTGAGGCGTCGACCCAGTCGCCTGCGCTTGCATCCGCTGGTCCAGTTGGTCGCTCCGTCGAACCAACTGTTCCGGCCGAGATGACTTCACCGCCGGCCGTGAGTGCGATTTTTACAGCATCCTTCACGGAACCGGCGGTTACTGCTGCTTTTAAGGAGGCGGCGACCGCGGCGGAGACAACGTCGGCGACCACGGCGGCTGCCACCATGCCCGCGCCACCGGCACCAATGGCCGGACCATCAGGTACGCGCAGGGCTTCACGCCGATCTTTGCCACCTTCCCGTCTGCCTGACCTGTTGGATGGATTTCCTTTAGGTTCAGGTGATGGGTTTGGCGGCTACCGGCCTGTCATTGACCCTACAGGTGCGTAGGGTTCCTTTCTTTTTCCCTAATGTTTTTCATCATCTTTTCCTTACTGCTTTTGTTTCTTTTGCAGTGTCGGATTCCAATGAAGTGTATGTTCCTCGATGGAACATACGCCGAGGAACAACCCTTCGCACACCTGTGGAGTGCGTGGACTGGGCTCGCCACGCTGCTCCTCCGGGTGCGTTGGGGGAAGCCATGGTTAGCTACCAGGAGGGTAGGCTAACTAATGAGCTTCGGGTTCTCCAGGCCCGGATGCAGCCGCGCGTCGAGCTGCTTTGTCGTGAAAACGACAAGTTGAAAGCAGCTCGCGCCAAGGACATATCTGAGGCGCGTGCTCTTCGGGAGGAGAACCAACAGCTGGCGGCAGCTGCCGCCGACAAGGAGAAGGCCTTCAAGGCCCTCGAGGTTGAAGTTCAGGCGCGACTCGAGGCCCGCTCCAAGGCTGCCCAAGCTGTGAATGAACAGCTTCGGCTGGCCAGGGAGACTGCGCGAAACGCAACCGAGAGGGCTGCCAAGGCTGAAGCCGTTGCTGAGCCTTTGCGTGTGGAGAATGAGCAGCTTAAATGCAAATTAAAGGCTCTTCAGCATGCTCATGACGCCTTGGCAATGGAAGATGCCAAGAAGCTGCAAGAGATTCTTGACCAGAGGGGGGTGCTTGACCAAACCGAGCGGAAGCTTAAGGGCGTCGAAGAGGCTGCCGCAAAGGAAGTATTACTTGCCAATCTGAACCAAAGCGAAGCCGAACGCGCCCGTGATGAAGTGCAAGCTACCCTCCAATGGCTACTTCGAGAAGCGTTGCCTCAGGTATGTTTAGATTTATCTTCACGCATTTCTTTTGTAAGAAAAGGTTCTAATACTTGTGTTTTCTTTGTAGGTTGTGCGTCGGGTCTTTTCAGAGACCTCTTACGATGATGCTATGACCGCAGCCCTCAACGCTTCTCATGATGATGGGGAAAAGGCCGGCTTCATGCTTGGTCTAGGGTTTGTTGAGAAAGGCGTCCCGCCTTCCAACTTCCCTTTGTTCAATGTGGATACTGAAGCCATTTATGACCAAGCATTGAACCAATACGCCGCCTTCCCGCATCCAGTGGTGGAGAAGGTGGACGAAGTAGCTGCTGCTGATGATGGGTTAGCTGTCCTCAAAGCGTTCCTCGAACCACCCCGTTCTGACGGAGCGGGTCCAAGTGGTAGCGGCCCTGAGGCTTGATCCTGAAGATCCCTTCCCATTGCTAAGACTTGTATAGTTTTTTATTTTTTCTTTTAGGCGGGTAATTACCCGGCCATTCTTGTAATATATTCTTGAAATATTAATCTTTTTGCGTATAAGATTGTTATTTCCTTCTTTGGGTTCCTTGCTTTATAAACTTATGACTTGCATACTTAGTTTAAATTAGCAATTTTCCAAGTGTTTAGAATAAGAACCTTTGAACGTGGTTGATAGTGGGTTAAAGTTTCGCTTCCTCCTTCGTGATTGTGCGGGTAGAACCGTCACTTGCACTTGGTAGGATGGCTAAACTTTAACTTTTATCTAACCTGCGTGCTGGTTTTTCTTACTTTTTGAGGATAAGTTAACCTTTGAACGTGGTTGATAATAGGTGTGAAGTTTTGCTTCCTCTTTCGTGATTGTGCGGGTAGAACCGTCACTTGCACTTAGTAGGATGGCAGAACTTTACCCTTATCTGACCTGCGTGTAGGTTTTCTTTGCCTTTTGAGGATAAGTTAACCTTTGAACGTGGTTGATAATAGGTGTGAAGTTTTGCTTCCTCTTTCGTGATTGTGCGGGTAGAACCGTCACTTGCACTTAGTAGGATGGCAAAACTTTACCCTTATCTGACCTGCGTGTAGGTTTTTCTCACCTTTTGAGGATAAGTTAACCTTTGAACGTGGTTGATAATAGGTGTGAAGTTTTGCTTCCTCTTTCGTGATTGTGCGGGTAGAACCGTCACTTGCACTTAGTAGGATGGCAGAACTTTACCCTTATCTGACCTGCGTGTAGGTTTTCTTTGCCTTTTGAGAATTTTGAACCGTCCCACGCGCGGTTGTTGGTGCAGTTTCCTCGAATGATTCATGCGGATAGACCAGCACTTTCATATGGTAACTTTTTTCCCCTTCAACTGACCTGCGTGAAGGTTTATCATGCTTTTTGGGTTCGTGCGGGTAGTACCGCCTTCCCATGCAATGACGTTTTTTGTAATTATGCGGTGAAAACCGTCATATTAGTGTGTACAAAGGTATAAATGTAAATCATCGGCTTCGACGTTTGAAAGAGAATCATTTCCATTAGAAGTGGCTCTTGGCCTTTTCTGTACAAATTGGAATTGATTACACGCAAACTGTGTAATTGAACTCCCTTCCATGTTGGGACAGGAGTGCCATCGAGCCGACACGCACCTGTTTCGGGATCTCGTTCTTTACGCAGCATGTAGTCTCCATATTGAAGCTGATTTTTTATTCGTGTTTACCCCAGCCGTGGTTCCACACGCACCTGCCTGCCTGCTTAGCTTTTATTTCGCCACGAGGTGCGCGAGCGTCCCATCTCTGACGAATGTTTCGACCATGTCTTTTACGTCTATGCATTATTCAGTGTTGTGGCCTTTTGTTCTGTGATAGTCACAGTACTTGCTCCGATCAGCATCGTGACGATGTCGGATTACTGGAGGCTTTGGCCATGGGAGCTCTTCAGTAGCAAATATGTCAGTGACGCTTTTGGTAAGTGGCGTCCATCTGGAGTTCCGGTGCGGCTTTACATTATCCCTTTCACCCAATCGGTGCTGTAAGCCGGATGAGGTGTCAAAGTTTACCCTTGACTGCCAAATGCCTTGCTTCCGTTTTTTGTTCAATCGGGCGGTGAGGACGTTGTCCTCTCTCGTCCTCTGGGTGTAAAGGTTTGTGCTCTGCGGAAGGTCTCTACCCAGTTGCTTCTCCGTTTCCGCATAGCGTTTGGCTGCTGTCATGATGCCATCCCATGTGGATGGCATTCCATCTTTACCCGTTAGGGTGCGGATAAGCTCTGGGTCCTGCGCGCCCTGGATGAAGGCTGCGCGAACAAGATCCTCGCTGATATTGCCCAAACTTAACTTCTTTGAGTTGAAGCGAGTGATGAAGTTTGGCAGAGATTCATCTTCTTCGCGTATGCATTTGAGGATTGTCCATTGCTCCTCGGTATACTTTCGCTGCTGGCTGAAGTGTTGGCTAAACTTCTGCTGGAAGTCTGCCCAGTCGTAAATGTGGTTAACCGGTAAACGATCAAACCAAGCCCTAGCAGCCCCCACCAGCGTCATTTGGAACATGTAACACCACGTGGGTTCCGTCCAATTGCTAACGGTTGCCCCCGCTATGAACCTGTTCAAATGATCGTCTGGATCAGATAGGCCGTCATATGTGCCTATGTTAGGCATTTGTTTAGCACTCTTCGGGGCAATTGCTTCAGCAATGTCCCTTGCAAATTTGGACGTTCCTGCATTTGTAACATTTGGTCTGAACGTTTTAGAGAAGTCTCGTGGACTTCCGTCTATGCTTTTTGGTTTGAAGGCTTGTCCAAAATGCCTTTTCGGTTGGGTTTCCGTTTCTTTACGCTTCCCTTTTGCCTTATGACGAGGGTTCGCGTCGGAGTCGGATTCCTCCGAGTCATCCTCCCAGTATTCGAATTTGTCGGCCTGTTGCACGGAACGCAAGCGTTCGTTCAACTCAGCCTGAAATTCCTTTTGTCGTGCCTCCGCCCATGCCTTGACTTCGTCGAGAGTCTGGCGGGGGAGTCTTCGTTTTTCAAACTGGGTATCGGTGGATCCCAGTAGGCGGTCATTTACTGCACTTGCCCCTGCTTTAGTAAGTGGGGTAGTGTTCGTAAAATTTACTTCACTTGCTCCGGCTTCGGTAGCCGGAGTAGTGTTTGTAAAAACTGTGTTGCCGGTATCCCCCCCAATAGCTGGGGTTGTGGTTACCGGAATTTCTCTAACCATCTTTTGTAGAAAGTTTTGAAAAAACTGGAGAAAATTGTAGTTCTAGCTTTATGCACGGATGGCGCCAATGAAGAAACACTAACCGGACCCCGGGCAGATTACTGGTAACCTGGGGGTTGGAGAGCTGTTTCCCACGAGGGGTTAGACCCTTGGAAGATGGTTCTTCTGATAACCTGCAAAACAGACACCGTGAGCTCGTCACTGAGAAGGGGGGGGGGGTTCCTCCTTGTGACCACCCTCCGGCGTGAGAATCAGACTAGATTGCTCTTTAAATATAAAAGTATATTAAGAGATTGCTAGAGCAGATATCAGGTATATATGATAAGATAAGATGATGTAAGATGATCATACCATTGGGGTATTTATAGCCGAAGGTAGGTTTCCAAGGGGTTTAACCGGCCCAACACGCTACCAACTGTAACCTATGCACGTGCCCTGCCTGTGAGTGGTGGATAGGTAGCGGCTGACACAGAGCAGGCGTGTCGTGCACTCTTCCTCTTCTGCCAACTACAGGCTAGGCACGTGGTATGGCAGGAGTTGGTGGGTAGGCGGCGGCTATTGGTCACAGTGCTGTGGCGTGCTGCCTGCCATGCTGCTGTCAGTGAGCTGTCGCATTCTTGGTCAGATCTTTTGTCTGTACCTCGTCAGGTATCACACAAAAGATCCTCCATCATACGGACTGGCTCATTTAGGCGGGAGTTTTCCCCCTCCCGCCTTTGCTCATTCCTTCAGGTGACACTGGGGAGAGCTAAGTGCCTAGTGCGTGTAGCCATGCTGCGCGGGTGGCCTTCCCTCATGGCTTGTATCCGAGGCTGCGGGAACAGGCGGAGTCCTTCACCATGGGAGGCATTTCCTGCGGGACCAGCTTGCATACTGCGCGTAAGGACGTCACGTCTCTGAGCATGGTTGGTCCTGCGGATCCAGTTGGTCTCTGCGCAGACGTCCCTGTTTAAGGTGAGTCTTGCGGGTCCATACATATATATATATATATATATATATATATATATATATATATATATATATGGTTTACATGAGAATGAGAAAGACAGAAATAATGTCAGTGATTTCACTCTTGCCACGTATATGTCAATTCATTAAATTCTTTTGACAACAAACTCATTCATTAATTTCAACTTATTCGAAAACTCCTTAAAATTTTGAGACTTAGAGGTGGGACGAGTAAAAAAAATATTATAAAGTCACGTTTTTAATTATGTAATAAATAATTTAATAATTTTATTAATTAAAGTGTATTTTAAAAAGCCTGATATGTATCAAAGCAAATAATAATAATAATAAAATAGTAATAATAATAATTAACAAAGTACTAAAATGACATATATAAAACACAAACAAATTGTTTTTTTTTTAATAAAATAAAAGACACCACTAAGACCATGTGTAGTCAAAGCGTCCCACCATTGGGCATTTTGCGTCATGTGGCATCCCCGTTATCAATGAAGAGTTTTGCAAAAAGTGGCGTAGTGGACAAAACGCCACAACTCTCCTACAATAATTACATATATTCCCCTTTCTCCCCTCCCCACACACAATTTTATCAAAATTCATGCCATATCCGTGTTTTGTAGATAACGTTTGGTCCAAAACGCCAAGCCAAAAACCGCTAGGGCGGGGGGGGGGGGAGGTGCCTCCGGCATTTCAGAGCCAAAACGCCACAACGAGATGGCACTACGGATGGTTTAATAAGTATTCAACATAATGACATTTGATTTAATAGACTAACACTCTTTCGGTCTGGCCTTGATCCCAACACTATGAAAATAAAAATAATATAAAAAATACTATTACTGATCTCTAGTATTAGAGATGTCAAATGAACGTAAGCTCGATGAGTAAACACGAAATATAAATAATCTAGATGAATAGTGAAACAAACGGGTATATGAACATGACTATAGTAAGAGATACGTTTAGCACAACCTCACTTAATAATAAAAGTGGTAGACTTACCACACTCTTGTAAAATCACATAGATCGATTCGAATACTCAAGATATGAAATAATGTTACTCGAAATCTACAAGTAGACATTCTATGAATGGTCCGGATGGAGATTTTAAAGAGCATAAAAAGGCTCCGAGGAATCGAGGATGATAAATTAGTGTAAGATATATTTAAACATTTGTTTTCATCTCAAATTGGATTTTAGCCTTTTACTTTTAAATCAATGTTAATAAAATTATTTTGTGTACATGTCTACTTAATTTTCAGATGTTAATTTTTATTCGTACTTTCCAATGTGGTGTAGTGATAGAAATTATGAGTTTTCCAATAGAGACTCAGGTTTAATCCTCACAGACAACAATTTGAGGGTCATGGGTAGCTCAATGAATAAATACTAAAATCTTTGTGATCTCTGTTCGATCCTAAGGGCGTCCGGGTTTTACCACCAGTGAGCCTTTGGGTGGGTTTTTCTTAAAACTGGAGATAACTTGGAGGCGCTTAAGGGCTTCATACGACTGTGTTAGGCCGGCTGACAGTAGCTTTTGTCATTGGGTCACCCCGTGCAGAATACCTAGGCAATTCTTTGTTTGACGGGCGTTAAAGAAAAAAAATGTTAATTTTATTCTTATAAACAACATACCAGATTTATAATAACTTTCTATTTATGATAGCACCAACATAAATTTATTACGTCAAATTTGTGACGTAATTACTACATGCATAACTATTACTTATTTTTTCTCATAATACATCACCGAATACCCATTTTAGTAAAGGGTATTAATGGAAATTCACAAGTGCCTGGCAAAATGGGCTAAATGTGAGAATGCATGTAGGTGAGCGTGGCCCATTTTTGTTCCGGTCATTTTAAGAAACCCAGCAGCTAAGTATAACACAAAAACCAGGCTGGCTATGAAAACCATTGTCACTAATTTTTTATTTTAGTTATGAGAACCCGTTATCAGAAAATTCAATACATCCACCATATTTTATGAACAGTAGCAGACTAGAAAAAGTTTTCCATAGGATAGTTAATTATAGCTATATAGTAACTTTTTCGGTTTTCTTCGGCTCTTCGGGTTAGGTCATATAAAAAAAAGATAATCAAGACAAATTTGGGATTCTTGTGGAATAATGGACGATTCATTAAGTATGCTTTTTTTTTTAAATTTCATCTTATTGACTCAGGTGAAAAGAAGATACTGTTTTTCTTTTGGCCGGATTCGAGGAAAGATTATCCGAGTCAGCGAATTTGGAAGTCTTAGAAGACGATCCTTGACCGTAATTTCTTTTTGAGAAATAATTCCATTATGGGATCCATCCTCATTTTCTCCTTAAAGTATACATTAAAGGTTCAAATCAATTACATACATTCAACCGTCCTAAAACCTTAATAAAAAAACTAATGCATTAAAGAAAAGTAATCAAATGAAAGATTAGAATAAACTAAAATTGGATAATAACTAAATAACTAACAAAATCAAACTTATGGATTTTGATTTTTTAAACCTTGAGTTTTGGATATTGAAATGTTACTAGATGAATGATGAATTGACAAACCTCGAGACTCGAGAGCGACAAACAAGGGGGCATGCGAAAGGGGGCGACAACGCTTCTTCCATCGTTCGATATGAACAGTTGAAAACCCGACCCTCCGTTTGATTTTTTTTATAAAGTAAAATGCAAAATGTGGGTTTCCAAATTGAGTTAGAGAGAGATTTGGGCTTTCCAAGTTGAGTTAGGGCTAGATCTGAGCTTCTAAATTGCATGAAATGCTTATATTTATGTTTAATTGGATAAATTATTTATATTAGATCTTTAAATATGTAAATTTTTATTTTAATGGGGCCTTTCTCGATTTTTCATGAGGGTCATTTTCTAAAATCGAAATTCTATGGGTCAGCCCATACATTAGTATTGGGTCAGCCCATGATTGTGGACAGATAACTTTCAATGAATTAAAACAGAAAGGCAGAAAGCTAGTAAAAGCAAAGTTTGAACATCAAAAAACCAATAAAAAATAAAATTTGAAAATGAGACTCAGTATAAGATGCTTACACAATACCACCCCTTAAAAAAATATATTTTTTTCTGTTTGTGCAAAGCAATCATGCCACTAATCTAGTTCGTATTTTTCTTTAGAACAACACAAATTGTTTGTTTATATTCTATTTATAAGTTATGCAAAGAAGTTGTTACTTTTTTAGTTTTAAAAAATAAGAGAAAAATAACTATGAATATATTTTAGTTTCATCTTTATAATCCTTTTTTTTAACGGCCAACGAGTCCTCCAAATGGGTTACTGGCTATATTCACAATATTCGGATGCACTCGCATTTCGATCCGAGAAAAGCCCTCACATAAATCAACGCCCGTGAACACTCGCCTGAAGCACGTCATCTTTAGAATTAAATTTGAAATTGTAAAACCTCATACGCTAAATCTCTTGAAATATGAAAGTGTACGCGATCATGATTAGCTGATTACGTTGTTGCAACTTGCAAAGATCATTCTAAGACCATAATGTTAATGGAATGTGTACAAAATTTGTATATCTAATCCTAACCTAACTATATACTAAAAGTCGCTACAAAGTATGAAAAAGTATAAGCTTACCTAACGAACCGACCAAAATTACCTATCTATTGTAAATAATATTACTTTAATCATCATAAACTACAAAACATCTTTTTAACTTGTTTAAATTTATGTTTACCTTGTTAACAAAATATTTTGTCGTAAGTTAAACTGATACAACAAAAATAATAAACTAAAAGCTAAAAGAAAAAATGAGCATAGGTTTTTTAGTGTTTAAATATAGTTAATGCATGTGCATTTGTATTTTTAATAGAACTTGTAATATTAGAGTATTAAAATGCTAAAAAAATAAAAATGGGATAGCAAACGGGTCGTCTTATTGTCACGTGTCAACCCACAAAAATCATGACGTGTTGGGTTTATGTGCCAGTCTGCCAGACATGATTTTCAAGTTTGCGTCATGTTCTATATCATGACAGTTTTTCCATTTTCGAGTTTGTGTATGGTTTGACCCACTAACACGATGAGAACCCGCTTTACAATCGTAAACAGAAGCCTATGGGAGTGTGCAAAATTTTTGAGATTTTTATCTCTTAAATGTTTTTAGGTGTAAATGGTTCATAGTCTTTGGTCTTTATCCTTATAAAGATTGAAATATGTCTCTCCTAAGTGGTGAGAAATCAAGTTTCGTGGTGTATAAAAAAGATGTAGATTTAGGAGTACGATTAAAGAATGCATAATATAATCGTTCTAAAAAGAGTTGCAATACATTAGAATTAATTTCGGTTTACCAAAAGGACTTGTAGCCTAATGAGATTAATGTATGTGAATAGTCTTCTCACATAGCGTGCACAAATATTTTTTAAAGGCCAAATATATTAAAACGAAAACGCGAGAATTGAACTTGTATCAACTCTCTCAATCCAAGCTTGGGTTTTGCTTTTATGTTTCATTTTCTAGAAAATTATTTTGCCACATCACTCTTATTTGATGTTTTTTTAGAATTCGCATCCTTTTGTTTGATCCGCTTTATATGACATGGAGTGACAAAGCATCTAGACAAGTGTCTTTGCACTATTGGAGTTAGTTTTAACACAATTAAGACTAAAGAAGGATTTTGTGAAATTGATTTGATTTTTTTTAACGGAAGAGAATCTCAAGTGTAAAACTACTGCTTTCGAAGTTATGTCCAAAGTCAACTCTTCGACCGCTATGAGACTATACCCCTTGATGCACGGGAACCAGATGGAATCCGTAAACTCTCGCCCATGTCGGGTTCAAACGTGAGATTAAAACTCTGATTCGTACCTCCAACCAGATGTCTTTCAAACTGACCCAAATGGGAATATCTCACTAACTCAATGGATTTTATGTATGCTATTGTTATGTTAGGTTAAAATTACAAAAGTGTTAGTTTATTACAAAAACCACAATGTTAATCTTTAAAGAAAAGCATATAAATCTCTATCAAAAGTCGTTTTCTACGGGACCATCGTATGCGTGCTTCTTAAAAGATGATGTTATTTAAAGCCAATGTCACATCAATAAAATCACCTTTTTAGTTTATTAACTTATCAACAAAGTTAATTTATTGTATATATTTTTTAAAACATATTAGACGGATGTCTATGTTATCTTAAATTTTTGCTTTTAATCTCAAATTAAGAAAATTACATTACAAGTTGGTCTCCCAACTATATAGTGTTAACTTTTTATGTTAATTTATATAGTTGTTAACTTTTTATGTTAATTGAATATGAAATGACTTGAATATTACGTCTTAGATTTAAATAAATAACTATAAAAAGTTAAACCGAGAGTGAAAATGAGTGGGAGATCTAGAATTCACTAGACTAACGGGTATGGGTCATTTCCAACCCTTGAAGGGTGGTCCTCCGTAGACAATCCCTCCTTCAAGGGTAAACACTAAACACCTCACCACCACTTAATAATTCACGCCTGAAATGAGGGTGGTCGCAAGTTCCTTTGACCTCTCATCCAATCAAGCTTTTTTTCCTTTTCTTTTTGTTTCCTTTTGTTATTACATAAACTGATAGAGAATGAAGTATAACATGAGCTGAGTGGTGAGATTGAATGATGAAGGAAAAACTGAGTTAACACAGACATTACAAATGATAGTAAATAAGGATAATGAAACAGAACAGTTCACCTCACACTTACACTCATATCATGTTGTACATATATTAGTGTGAGAGGGATATATCTCAATAATGTGGCGTTTACGTGATGAATATATGACACTATTCCCACACACTTTTATAATCTTAAATAAATGGCATAGTCAACTATGCAACAAAGTAGAATTTAAAGTTCCAAACTAATCTTGTTTAATTTAACTATGAAAAGACTTTTGATAGTGTGAGATGAGAGTTTGTCATGGACCAGATGGGCTTTTAAAGAAAATGGAGCTCATGGATTAATGCCTCATTGACTCTGTCATATTATCTTGTTGAGTTTTAAATGCTCATTAGATGCTCGCCTTCAATTGTTTTTATTTTTTTTTATAAGG
Source organism: Bidens hawaiensis (assembly GCF_021521415.1). Classification (NCBI taxonomy): domain Eukaryota; kingdom Viridiplantae; phylum Streptophyta; class Magnoliopsida; order Asterales; family Asteraceae; genus Bidens; species Bidens hawaiensis. The sequence continues at coordinate 67,829 of NW_027495178.1, read as the reverse complement.
TGAATGATTCTTTTAAAAATTTGAGTGCTTTTAAATGTAACTTTTAGTTTTTAGATATTATTTCTTTTTTAAAAAAATTAGGTAACATAAACAAAACATTTATTAATATTGGCTAATATTTAGTGATTATTTTATTAATTACAACTTAAATTGAACATCATAGAACTTGTTTTAAAAAATAACTATTGAACAATACTTATAATTCATATATGTTTCATTTATATCACTTAGTATTAAATTTATTTAACATTTAAAATAACTTTTGCAATTTGCAATACCGAAATATTGAGTGGTTAATAAAAAAACAAATAACTGGTACACTTATAAAACTCGGTTATTACTAAATGAATTTTCATCTTTTTTGTTATATAACTTATGGCTATCACAATACAAATATGAAAATATGATAAATGGAATTTTACAAATAAATCGTGTCACATGTTGACAGGTTAAAAACTCAAAATGAAGCCAAACATGATAGTAACACAAAAATTGTGTCGACCAATGAGCTCGGCAATGACACGGTTGTTCACATGTTAACACAAAAACGAACCATTTAGCCTTAATTAATTATATTTTCTTTTTTTCCACTATATTAATATTTAAAAATTACAAGTTAACTTTAACAAATGACAAGTCTTCTATTTTTATTTTTGTTTTTCTTTCCAATAATCAACAAACAGAGAAATGTGTAGATATTTCGTACGGGGTGACCCAATTACAAAAGTTCACTGCCAGCTGACCCAACCCAACCATACAGAGCCATTAAGCGCTTAAAAGTTATCTCCAGATCGGAGAAAACTAACTTGTCCGAAGACCCACCAATGGTAAAACCCGGACGCCCTTAGGATCGAACTGAAGATCATAAAGATCTCATTTTCATTCATTGAGCCACACATACCCCCACCCCCCAAAAAAAATGTTGTTTGTAGGGATTAAACATTAATCCCATTGAAGAATCCAGACGTCCTACCACTACAAGCATACACAACATTTTTATCGTTTAAATTATTAAATAATAAATAATTTTATAAAAATAATTTATTTAGAATAACAATTCACACACTATCTAACTCTACTTTAACAATTTAAAAAGACAAAATCTTATCAAACACTATCATTAGGGCAAAAACACTTTAATTTCTTATTTAAAAGTTTTGTAAAAATAAATTAATCAACACCCGGTGGTGAAAATACCAACTCGACACAAATCTTACCCATTTAACAAAATATTATCATATTTGACCGGTCTGATTCGACTGACCCGACCCGACCCCGATCCGCTAGAAAGTAGAATCAAACTCATCCGTTAAATATTATATATATCTTTCCTTCCATCATAAACTTGTACCATACTAAATAAAAACAGTATCCCGTTGATAACGCATTTCATTTAGGTGGAATAAACTTTACACGATTTTGTATTGTCGATAGTGGATTTCACCAATCGGATCATTTGTTTCCTAGTGAATTCAATAATATTATTAATAAGTTATTATAAGCACATGCACTATTCCCACCACAAACTCCACATCTTCAAATATTCATCATCAAAAAATCATCAACACACATTCGAATCATTTCACTTTCTTCTCAATTCCAACCATGGATGCTGCTCAATACATCAGGAGACACCACAGGCATAATCCTGGTCATCAGCAGTGCGCGTCCGCCGTCGTTAAACACATCACCGCTCCCGTTGATATCGTAATTCATAATTCCAAAACTCTATGCATAATTCGTGTCTATGACCTTGTATAGATTGTTTTATACGCAATGTATGAAGAGTCCATCAACTTTATGATAACAGGTCAAACATGACACGATAACTAATTATCGTGTCATCTTTTCCAAACAAGAGCACAAACCTGTTAACATATCTGTCATGTCATGTTAACAGGCCTGTGCCAGAATTTGTCAGCCTTATGCACACAGTTTTGATTTTCGTACATGATTTTCGTACTTTTGTTTATTCGCTAGTAAAACACAAAGATCATTGAAGATCCGAGGTGTTTCTTGATTACTCCTTAAATCAACTATGTTTTTCTCTTTGTTTTTGATAATTTTTTAATACCATATATGTATTTTAATGTAGTTTTAATAATTGAAAGTAGTTATATGTCACATAGATCAATAATTTAGCTAAAGTTATCCTGATTAATGTTATTGGATGATTATTGACTTTTGTAAATTGTTTTCTAAAATTGATCAGGTTTGGTCACTAGTTAGGAGGTTTGACCAACCTCAAAACTACAAGCCTTTTGTTAGCCGATGCACTATGCGCGGGGATCTTAATATCGGAAGTGTTAGAGAGGTGGATGTCAAGTCAGGGCTTCCAGCGACTACCAGCACAGAGAGGCTGGAGCGTCTTGATGACACTGAGCATATTCTCAGTGTCAAAATTGTTGGTGGTGATCATAGGCTAAAGGTATGTATTAAAAATATGCGACACGTTGGTCACGTCTGGCCTGGCCTGGTCTGGTTTGGTTTGGTTTGGTTTGGTTTGGTTTAGATTATGTTTTAATTATTTTTTTTAATTATTTTGTAGAATTATTCTTCAATCCTGACCGTTCATCCGGAGGTAACCGAAGGAAGATCCGGGACACTAGTCATAGAGTCATTTGTGGTGGACATACCTAATGGCAACACTAAGGATGAAACATGTTACTTTGTGAAAGCCTTAATCAACTGCAACCTTAAATCCCTATCTGATATCTCCGAAAGAATGGCGGTACAAGACAAGATTTGAAAAGACGAAAGAGCCCTCGTCGTGGTTTGGTTCGTGCAGTTATTAATCAAGCTTGCTTCTCTAGTTCTCTATCCTTGATGTGGTTTGGTTTTAAGTTAATATGGATTTATATATAGTGAGTATTACGTATAATTGGTGATAGTTGATCACTAGAGTTGTAGCAGCTCAGTGTTTGCATATTGCTCATAATTGCAAACATTTGGTAGCGGTTTATATAATATTATGGTAATTTTCTTAAGTATTTTAATGCTTTTGTTATTTAAAAATATTAATATGATATTAGGGCTGACAATTTATACACGAGGCACGAATACACGACACGTACCTATACGACTTAACAGGTAACATGTAAGGCCTTAACAGGTTTCGTGTACTAAACAGGTATAAACAAATTTACCTGTTAATTTTCGTGTCTAAACAGGTAAAATACATGTTTACATGTGTTGCTACAACAAAGATAAGACCAATGATAGTGAATGAACTGGTTAGGCTAACAGGCTTCAAGGGATCAGATTAGCCTAACGCATGTCGTGGTGTCCCTCTACGTTTTGCAACGTAGAAGGAGGTTCACTAGTTAGTTGTTTGTTGTTATAGCTCACCGAAGATCAAGAACCGTGATGTTTGGAATCGGTTTTTGGATGATGTTCTTGGTGAAACTATGAAGTTATTGAAGTAAGAAAGAAATAAGCTAAGCGCATATTTCTCAAGGAAGAAGAGAAGATTAGGGAGATGTTGTTATCTGTCAAGATCTGTTGTGTTTATGTTTGTGACCAAGTCTTTCTTATATAGGAGAAGAGACTTAAGCTTTTCGTCCAGTTGTAACTAAACTAGTTCCCCTCCAGTTTGCCTAGAGAGTTGACCTTTGTGGGCGGGAAGGTTTGGACCGCTGGTCCATAACTAAAATAATAATACTTTATATGAGCATGTCCTTTGGTCAGAGGGGAAAATGATGTGAACAGTGATTTGACATCATACTGTAGCACGCGGGTACTTGTTTACATAAGTTTGGGCGGGAAATGAAGCTTTTAACCTTTTAACCCTTTTAGCGCTAACGTGTTGCAGCCATTTTATTATTTCCTTGGGCTACCCCCGTCATCAGCCCCCCAAGTCAGAGGGATTTGAGAAGTAAGCTCAAGGGCTTCTGATTTTTGCACACGTTTTGTCTTATTGCTTAAAGGCTACAAGGTTTGTAGGCTTCGAGGCTTAGTTCAGTTTTGGTTGTTTTTTGAATTACTGACATGACAGTTGATGTGATTGTAACTGTCAGATTGCGGTTCCCAATAACTGCTTTTTCATTTATAGTTATCAATGGGATAACTGTTCATTTTCTTCCAGATTTCTTTAAAAATTTCCACCATAAACATACTCAAGTTTCATTCAATCCACTACCAGGTTAGTTTCGATCCTTCGTTTTTCTTCAAAATTATGGTTGCCAAAAAGGATCTTTCGATCAGTTTTTCCCGATTAACCCAGGAAGTGGTTGAATCGTTTTGTGTTGAGTGGGGAATAGGGTTAAAGTATAAGCCGATTGCTCCGCCGGTCGATTCTTCATTCGATCGTTGTCTGGCGGGTTTTATTGCCTTATATTGTCGTCATTTCGAATTTTCTAATATCCGACACCCTTTTTCGGTTTTTGTTCTCAATGTTTTGGAGTATTACCGTGTATCGTTCGGTCAGATCCATCCGTTAGGGCTTGCTAGAGTTTTGCATTTTGAGGTTTTGTGTAGAGCCCTAGGTTATGATCCTTCATTATTGAGTTTTCGCCGTTTCTTTCGCCTAGCGAAGAACGGTGATTGGTACACGTTTGAACATACTAAGGTCGATGTGTGTTTGGTTTCCTCAGCGGTTACAACCCTTGGTTCTTGGAAGGACCGTTTTTTCTTTGTTTCCGATTCAATCCTTCCCTTTAAACCTGTTTGGAGACAACCCGAGGCTGTTCTAAATGAACCAGAGCCGGCCGAATCCGAGTTAAATGAGGTTTTTTTGAAATCGATTAGGAAGTGTCCGTCACGTCTTCGCCCTCTTCCCGAACATCTTCTTGTTTTGTTAGGAATTAGCAAACTTTTGGATACGCCTAATCGGGATCCCGTGCTTATGAGGGATAATAATGGTATGCATTTGTTTGTCCCGTGTTTGCTTTGTTTTGTTGATACGTTTGCTAATGATTTTCCTTTGTGCTTTGCAGTTATGTCTGCCTTAGACTTTTTGAAAAGTGATGACACCTCGGATGTTGGGTTCACTGATGCTGCGGCTGTTGTTGGGGAGGATTCGGTTGTTCGAGGGAAGGAGGGTCGTTTTGAAAGTGGTGATTATGTGGGAGTGCCAGACGTTAAAGGGTTCACCAAAACCGCTGTTCCAAAGTCTTCCACTCGTCGTTCCACACGACGTTTGCTGAAGTCTGTTGGCACCTCATCTTCTCATGAACCAGTTGAGGTTAGTGATGACATTCAGGTTTCTGAAGACCAAGGTCCAACTATGGAGGTTGAGAAGGAGCAGGGGTTGGTGGTTTCCAAGAAGAAGAAGTCGACTGGCATGCGTTCAAGGGTTGGATGGGAATGCAGTTTATGTGCCAGAGTGGAGTGTCAAGGTTGAGGATAGTTTCAAAGATCCCGAAGTTTATGCCGATGCGTTAGCTCATTTTGCTCCTCCGGGGGTTCGTGATACTATCTCCAAGGTGGAGGGTGATTCCATGTTATCCAGGTTGATCTTGAACTCTTGTAACTTTTCTGCCCTTTTGGCAGAAGGTGTTACTCGGTTTCGAAAGGGGATGGAGGAGTATGAGGAATTTATGAAGACGAAGGAAAAGATGAAGGCCTCTATGGCGTCCATGAAGAAGGAGGTTGAAGGTTTTTCAGAGAAGGAGAATGTGTATGTGAAAAGGATTGACGAGTTGTCTCGTGGCCATGAGATTGAGATGGCAGGGTTGAAGAAAGCCATGGAGGCTGACAGGGCCAAGTTGGATGCTGACCATGAAGCCTTCGAGGTGCAGAGGAAGGCCTTTGATATGGAGAAGGAAGGCTTGAAGGCTTCGGTCACCCAGACCTCTGATGACAATAAGTGGCTGATTGAGCATGGATTCCAACAGGTCGTGACTTACTTACTTCATTCTAGCGAATTCAACTCGGTGTTGGGCAGTGTGTATACGAAGCTGTTGGCCCATGGTAAGCATTTGGGCTTCATTGCTGGCTGCAGCCATCACGAGTGTGGTCAACCTATGGAGAAGTCACCCTTGTTCAACCGTGAAGCTTACAAGCTTTTTATGGATTCGGTTCATGCCATGGAGAGGCTCACTTACCCTTATGTGGGTGAAGTGTCATCATGCTTTGGTAAGCCTCTTTCTGTGTTGCAGGGTTTGAAACCAGTCGGCCTTGATGAAAAAGCTGTTAATGAGGTGCTCGAGTCCTTGTCGAAGAAACGCTCCCGTTCCGGTGACAGTGAAGAAACTTTATCCTGGGGCAGCGACGGGTCTCATGTTGCAAGCCTCGAAGGCTCGGCTGTTGCTGATGTTGGCCCACAAGTCAAGAAGTCCAAGAAGGCTAAGGGTGAGGCTAGTACCTCAAAGCCTGTTTCTGATGTTTAAACACTTTATTCGTAGCTTTCTTAGCACCTTAAAACAATGTTGTGTAATTTTAAACAATGTAGGATTGGCATGGAACTCTTAAAGTTTCTGCCTTATGGTTATGTTTGGCCTTTTTGGCCCTTTGAACATTTTCTTGGGAATTCTTGTGATTTCCTTGTTTAGCCTTAATTGGCATATTATGTATGGATGCTTTTAGCTATGGCCTTGGAATGGCCTTGTTTATGAACTATAATGTTCTATGTATTTGTGTGTTGGTTGCTTGTCTTGTTAGTATGATGTGATTTTAGCTAACTTTCCTTAAGAAGTTTTAGTGCTGCAGTCACTTTTAGCTTCAAGGCTTCATTAGGTAAAAAGCACATGTTGGCTATCCTTTATATCACTACTTAGTGTATGTTTTTTGTTTTCGTAAACTTTTTGAAGCTTAAGGAACGAATTGGTGTAGGCTGTTCAGACCTGTCTATGAGACAAGTTTTAGTTGAAAAATTTTCTAAGTCTCATGGAGTTGGATTGACATAGGAACTCACCCCTTATACAGGTCCATTTAACCCTTGAACCTATTGAGCTATGTGGCTTGGGAGCTCATCCCCTTACATGGCCCTTGCCATGGAGTTTCTTGCTAGGTTCTCAACCTGATTATAGGATAGTAAAGACAAGTTATGACAAAAGGTTTATCATTCATTCAAGAGGTTGTTGTTCACAAAAAAGGATATTTATACATCTCTTGAAATACATGTTAAGACTTTGACTAGGCATGGAACCTCTTAAGGGTTTTGCCGTTCCAGTGTCTTAGAAGCTTTTTGCCTTCTGTGTTGGCCAGCTTGTTGGATCCACCCTTGTGGGCTTCGAGGATTGTGTATGGTCCTTCCCACTTTGGGCCAAGTTTTCCTTGATTTTCTTTCTTGCTGGCCTCGTTGTTTCGTAGTACAAGGTCTCCAGGCTTGAAGCGTTCATGCTTCACTTTTGCATTGTAATAAGCTTCCATTTTTTGCTTGTATTTAGCCTCTTGAATTGCGGCTTGATCACGAATTTCTTCAAGGAGTTGCAAATTCAACATGGTCTCATTGTTGTTTGATTCGAGGTCCATGTTGAGTGTTCTTTGAGTCACAACTCCGACTTCGGCTGGGATTACAGCTTCTGATCCGAACACTAGGCTGTAAGGCGTTCGTTTGTGGCTTGCCTTTTCGGTTGTTCTTATTGCCCATAGAACGTTTGGGAGTTCTTCAAGCCAATTGTTGTTGTGCCTTCCCAGCCTTGTTTTGATTCCTTCAACGATGGTTCTGTTTGTTCTTTCAACTTGGCCGTTGGATTGTGGGTATGCAACTGAGCTGAACACTTGAGTGATTCTGAATTCTTTGCACCATGTGCTAAAAGGCTTCTCAGCAAATTGTTTCCCATTATCCGTGACCAACACTCCTGGCAGCCCATAGCGGCAAATGATGTTTTCCCATACAAAGTCGATGACTTGTTTGCCCGTTATTTTTGCAAGTGGTTTAACTTCAGGCCACTTGGTAAAGTAGTCAACAGCTACTAGCAAAAATTTTACCTCACCTTTGGCAGGTGGGAATGGACCAACGATGTCAATTCCCCATTTGTGGAATGGCCAAGCCGAGGAGATGGGGACTAGATCGTGGTTGGGGCTTTTTGGGACAGGTGAATGAATTTGACAAGATTCACACTTCTTGAGTTGTTCGGTTGCATCTCGGTGCAATGTGGGCCAGAAGTATCCGAGGTTCATCAATTTTGCAACCACCGTTCTTGGCCCAAAATGAGCTCCACATATCCCCTCGTGAACCTCTTTGATCAGATATTGACTTTGTTCGGTGCCCACACATCTCAGTAGTGGTGCAAGGTAGGCCTTTTTATAAAGGATTTCTCCTTGCAACACATACTGTCTGGATTTGATTCGAAACCTTTCAGCCTCCATCTGGTCCAAAGGTAACTCACCATTTTTGAGGAACTTTTCTATGGGAGTCATTCAATTGGGACCTTCTTCAGTGATTACATCTTGAACCTCCAATTCTTGAATTTAAGGAGTTTTCAACACTTCCACCAAAACTTTCTTGGTGAGGTGTGCAAATGTGAGTGATGCTAGTTTGCTTAGGGCATCGGCTCTATTGTTTTGTGATCTTGGGACTTGTTTGATGGTGCATTCTTGAAACGCGGTCATCAACCCTTTTGCCTTTTCTCGGTATTTCTTCATGTTGGGCTCTTTGGCTACATAGCTGTCATTGACTTGACTTGAAACAAGTAACGAGTCTGTGAAGACTTGTAGCTTTTGGATTTTCATCTCTTTGGCAATCTTCAGACCAGCGATCAATGCTTCGTATTCAGCTTCGTTGTTGGTGGTCTGAAATTCAAGTCGAAGAGCATATGTAAATTCTAACCCTTCGGGGTTGATTAAAACGAGCCCAGCTCCTGACCCTTCGATGCTGGAAGCTCCATCGGTAAAAAGCTTCCAGGCTTCAGGGTCAGAAGGTTCAGTGGCAGTTGTATGTATTTCAGGAATGACTTGCTTTAAAATTTCTACAATGAAGTCCGCCAAGACTTGGGCTTTGATAGCTTTTCTTGGGACATAGGTGATGTTATGTTCACCTAGTTCCACAGCCCATTTGGCTAATCGGCCTGAATTTTCTGGTTTTTCAAGCACACTTTTGATGGGTTGGTTAGTGACCACTTGTATAGGGTGTGCTTGAAAGTACCTTCGAAGCCTTCTGGCCGTTTGAATTAAGGTCAGGGCAAGTTTTTCCAAAGGAGGATATTTGACATCTGCCAGTTTTAGTGTTTTACTAAAGAAATAAACGGGTACCTGAACTTTGTCTCGTTCGATGGTTAGAACCGCGCTTAATGCTTCTTCAGCGACTGAAAGATAGACATAGATCAGTTCTCCTGTTTCAGGGGCTGCAATAGCTGGAAGTGAAGCTAAGTGTCGCTTCATTTGGTTGAAGGCTTCTTCTGCTTCATCCGTCCACCTAAAATCTTTCTTATTGGTGCAACCCTTTAGTGTTTTGAAAAAGGGTAGAGACTTCTCAGCAAGCTTGGAGGTAAAACGCTTCAAGGCTGCAAGCCTTCCATTCAGACTTTCCACTTCTTTTTTGCTTTGTGGGGATTTGGTTTCAAGAACAGCCCTGACTTTGTTGGGATTAGCTTTTATGCTTTGTTTTCCCATGATGAGCCCCAAAAACTTGCCTTCTTCGAACCCGAAAGAGCATTTTCTAGGGTTGAGCTTCATGTTGATCTTTCTCAAGTTTTGGAAGGTTTCTTGTACGTCTTCAAGCATTTGATGCTCGGTTTTGCTGTTGATTACCAGATCATCAACATAAGCTTCCAGGTTTCTGCTGATTTGGCCAGCAAATGCTTTGTCTATCAAACGTTGGTAGGTTTCACCGGCGTTTCGGAAGCCAAAGGGCATATTTTGATAACAGAAAATACCCTTATCCGTGTGGAAAGAGGTTTTTTCTTCGTCTTCCACTTTCATGAGAATTTGATGGTAACCCTTATAAGCGTCGAGAAAGCACTTAAAGGGATGGCCGGTTAGAGAGTCAACCTTGAGGTCCATCTCGGGTAAGGGATAGCAATCCTTTGGACATGCTTTGTTTAAGTCTTTGAAGTCGATGCACATCCTCCAAGACTTGTCAGGCTTTCGAACCATGACTGGATTAGCCACCCAAGATTGATACTTGACCTCACGTAGGATCCCAGCTTGTACAAGCTTTTCAACCTCTTGGCATGCTGCCAAGCTTCTTTTAGGAGCCAGGCTCCGTTTCTTTTGGACAACAGGCTTAACATCGGGAGGTATTTTCAACTCATGTTCTGCAATGCTTCGAGGGATGCCTGTCATGTCTTCCGGGCACCAAGCAAAAACATTGCTGTAGTTTATCAACAGCTTTTCAAGGTGTGAAAGTGTTTCTTTGGAAAGGCTTGTGTTTACCCGTACCTTTTGTTCATGGTACTTGGGGCTTATGATTAAGCCTTGCTCTTCGTCTTTGCTTTTTGAGTTTTCCCATTCAACCGTGTAAACCTCTTGGGTAGGTTGAAGGGTTGCAATTCCCCTGTCAGTGGGAAACTTCACAGCCATGTTGAACACACATTGCCCTGGCCTTCCTATGATCACATCATAGTTGGAAGGTGTGTTGATAACCACAAAAGTGAGTGGTTTGGTTTTCTTCATCTTGCCTTCACTAAAACAGACATCAAGGGTTAGTTGGCCTAAAGGCTTTAAGGGTACATCGGCGATACCTTTTATAGATGAATCGGAGGGTTGAAGCCTTGAACGCTCTTCCCTGCTCAGCCGGTTGAAGAATCCTTCATACATGATCTCTGTGGCCGCCCCTGTGTCAATGTAGGCTTTGTTTGTTTGAAGTGTTCCCACGTTCGCTTCCACCGTTAGAGGGTTTGAGAGTAAGTTACCTTGAGGCGGTGGGAAGCAGATGCATTGAAGCTCCCAAGCCTCCAAGCGTTGTCGTTTGTGGGGAACACCTTGGTCTATATTCACCATATTCACTTCTTTGCTTTTTTCTTCCAGCCATCTTGTCTTTGACCCCTTTCACCAAATGAGCCAATTCTCCAGATTTGACAGCTTCCTCAATTCTTCTTTTGAGTTGAAAGCAATCGTTTGTGTGGTGACCTTTTTCTTCGTGAAACTCACAGAACTGGGTAGAGTTTTCGTTCTTCATGCTTTTGGGCAAGGGTCGAGGAGGTCGGAAGTTGTGTTTCACTTCTTCGGTGGCAAGGATCTCCTGAGGGGTTTTGGTTAAGGTTGTGAAGTTCACAGTCTTCTCTCTGCTTGGAGGGTTCCGGCCTTCAAGCCTTCGTTGATCTGAGCTTCTATGATATTTGTCATAGGGATTGTAGTTCCCTATCTTTCGGTTGGGGCTATTACCTCTCCAACTAGGAGCTCTCTTTCTTTGCTCTTTGAAATCAACGGCTTCCTCGCCTCGGATATGAGCTTCAGCTCGTTCGAGAGCTTCTTCAAGGGTTTTAGGCGGGCACTTGTTAAAGTCCCTTGTTAGGTATTTAGAGGTGATGGCGTTCATGAAGCCTGCCACCCTCATTTTTCGTTAGCCCCCACATATTGTAACCCTTCTTTCTTGTACCTTTCGATGAAGTCTCGAAGGCTCTCGTCATCTTTTTGTTTTATCTGGAAAATGACGGTGGCATCCTTGACGTACCTTCTTTGTTGTGAAAAGTTGGCCAAGAAGCCCTTGCTCAGATCATCGAAGCTTCTAACGCTTTGAGCAAGAAGATCATTGAACCATATCCTGGCTGATCCAACTAACGTTTGCATGAACATCAAACAACATTCAGCATGAGACCATTTTTCGATTATGGCCGCCCCAGTGAAGACCTGGAGGTGGTCTTCGGGATCTTCAGTCCCATCATACGTTTTTATATGGGGTGGCATCTTGATTTTTGTTTGAAAGTCATAATCGGCGATTTGTTGAGAGAAACAAGATAGGTTACCGGGCTTGTAAGGTTTCGCCAGATCTTCGTCTAGCCTTACAGCAGGATTATGACTTGTGGATCCTTGGTGAGCACCCAGCGCTTGGTTGATGAGTTGGGTCCAAGGGAAGTGTGCCATCATTTGAGCCATCATCTGAGGCATGAGGTTAAAGCCTTGAAGGCTTTCAGGGATTGCTGCTGTTTGGTTTGTTCCCATGGGAGTTCTCATTGCTGCACTTCGAGCCAAGGGCAAGACCGACATGGCCTGCTCCCATGTAGTGGCTGTGGGAGGAGCACTTGAAGCTGGTGACTGCCATATTTGGTCGAGAGTGGTCTCGTGTCCAAGGGGTTGTGAAGTAAACAAGGGGAAAGCCGTTGGGCTTGGCCTCCCATAGGTGTAAGGAGACGGGGTAAAGGGTTGACATGTTACACTTGGACCAGCTTCAAAAAGAGAAGTAGTCGGTCGTGAGCTGGTTAGAGGGGAAGGTGGACGTCCGAGTGATAATGAGGGCTCCGATTCGTCATAATCTAGCCTTATTCTTATCCATTTTCTCTTTCTAGGCTCACGTGTTGGTTAAGAAGATGCCTTAGTTGCAAAAAATTCTGTGATACTCCTTCCAGCGTTAAGTCGACACGCTCTGGGGTGTTCGTGACTCCTGCATGGGGAGAAGGAACTCCGGATCGTGAAGGGGTTGGAGTTCGAAAAGGTGAAAACTCAAGGAACAAGGGTTTCGTTCGAGTTCCTCCCAGAGTGGAAAAGATTGAGGTTGTCGCCGGAGTTTCTTGGTCGGCGCTGGGTGTCGGTGTTCTTGACACTTGATTGACTTCTTCGGGAGATTCACCTTCTGACATGACGATTTTAGTGAAAATTGAGCTACACTACTGGTCTTTAAGATAAAGTAAGCGGCGTAGCCCCACGGTGGGCGCCAACTTGTTGCTACAACAAAGATAAGACCAATGATAGTGAATGGAATGGTTAGGCTAACAGGCTTCAAGGGTTCAGATTAGCCTAACGCAGGTCGTGGTGTCCCTCTATGTTTGCAAAACAGAAGGAGGTTCACTAGTTAGTTGTTTGTTGTTATAGCTCACCGAAGATCAAGAACCGTGATGTTTGGAATCGATTTTTGGATGATGTTCTTGGTGAAGCTATGAAGTTATTGAAGTAAGAAAGAAATAAGCTAAGCGCATATTTCTCAAGGAAGAAGAGAAGATTAGGGAGATGTTGTTATCTGTCAAGATCTGTTGTGTTTATGTTTGTGACCAAGTCTTTCTTATATAGGAGAAGAGACTTAAGCTTTTCGTCCAGTTGTAACTAAACTAGTTCCCCTCCAGTTTGCCTAGAGAGTTGACCTTTGTGGGCGGGAAGGTTTGGACCGCTGGTCCATAACTAAAATAATAACACTTTATCTGAGCATGTCCTTTGGTCAGAGGGAACAAGGATGTGAACAGTGATTTGACATCGTACTGTAGCACGTGGGTACTTGTTTACATAAGTTTGGGCGGGAAATGAAGCTTTTAACCTTTTAACCCTTTTAGCGCTAACGTGTTCCAGCCATTTTATTATTTCCTTGGGCTACCCCCGTCATCAACATGTTAAGTACATGGTTAGTTTATATATATATATATAAGTTATCATATACGGCTATACCCTAAATTCCTAAAATATTCTCACTCTCTGTTTCTCAGCCGTCACCACTCACGAACATTCCCTCTCCGACTTTTGTTTCATTAAACAGGTTGTTAAATATGTGTTTCTAAACAGCTCATATCGTGTATTATCGTGTTTTATCATGTATACCAGGTAGTAACAAGTTCGTGTTTGTGATACAGGTACACGATAAATTTTCGTGTCGTGTACATGTATACACATTTCATGTTCGTGTCTTATCGTGCACAGGTATACACGATATGCCAGCCTCATATATTTATATATATATGATATGTTCAAACTAAGAAAAGCTAAAAGATAAACATGTTGGCAAGTGGTCATGAAATGTCACATTTCGAATTATCATGTTTGGATTTAAATACTTGAAGTAATGGTTTTTTGATATTTGTTAATTTACTTAAATTGGAAACCAAGATAAAGATGGATATAGTTGGCTTTTCACTCTTCACTAAAATGTCCAACAAAACATTATTTAATGGAAGTGTAGTTTACGCATTGTCTTTATATTTTGGGAAACAATAATTCGGTTTTTCTAACCTAAGTGTGAATTTTGTGACATGTAGGAGAAAATAACAACATTATCATTAGGTTATTTTGCTAAATATATAAGAGATAATACTTGTGACTAATTATTTAAAAAGTAGATTTTGGTTCTATGTGCTTTTTTTCAACATGATTGAAGATGGTGGAAATTGTACCGAATCCTTATAATATTATAAATCACATTACATTATAAAGTATATATTAGTTATGGAATTAAAAATTGTCTCACGTCATTTGAGTTTGTGTAGACTTTAGAAATTTATATTATAACTTGTGCTGCATTATTTTGCATAATATGCTATTACTTTAGTAAATAAAGTTTTCTTTTCTTCTATTACACTAATAACATTTCATTTTCTTCATTTACGAAGTATTAGTAACTTTTAGTTTTCTTCTTTTAAAGTATCAGTAAAAATACAATATAACGATTTAAATTAAAGTTTAATAAAGCATATACTTTATAAGTTTATTTAACTAGTGTTTTATGTTTCGGTTAAAGTTTTACAAGTTAACACGCTGCATCGTGCGTGCGTGGCACAAAGTTTCAACGTCTACTTTTAGGGTGGTTTAAGGGCCCCGTCTCAATGCGAATCATCATTATTTTTTTATGGTTTTCGATGTAAAACACGTGTCGATATATCATTTACAACACTGATACCCATGTTAGTATCAAGACCAGTATCAAATATTCATTTTAATGGTTTTTTAATTGATTTAAACTCCGTCACAGTGCACGACTATGTTTACTACATAGTAAAAATAAAGTTATATGTGTGATGTATTATAAACTTGCAACGTATCAATTATCATTGGGTGCTAAGACTAGATAAATTAAATAAAAGCTTTGCTCTTTAGAATCGTGTCCCAATAATATTCGTGACCTTATTATTTTATTAAAAAACAAGATTTACATACATCGTACATACTCCTTCACTTTCATTTCTGGATTCCATTTAAAATTCTTCTCATATTCCTTAATTCCTAGATCATGTGGTCCTCAGGGGATTGGTTGTCAATAGAAAACAACATATACTTTTGATAAATAAAATTTATCTATAGAAATGAGTGGAAGAGTTGAATAGATAATAAGCTATCGGTCATTAAGGCTCGAATCAAGTCGAGCCTAAGACCATGCGTTATATCCGCGGCATAATTTGCTCCACCACAATGTTTACTCCACGGTCTCCACTACATCTTAATCCATAGCACATAGGCCCGAACGAGTTCAAACTTATAATGAAGCATATTTAATATACAACCTCAAACCAAAGCATTTCTTATCGAGCTCAACTAGGTTTACAAGCCTAAAATCTAAGTAAACCCATTACTTATATTTGATATTAAGGAAAAGATCATAAAAACCAACATGTTTTCTGTTTTTTCTTACTAAAAGTCATTTAGCATTTTTTTTTCACGTTAATATCCATCTACATGTTAAATTTGGACAAAGTTGTGAATTAAATAAAAACTATTTGAAACCACTGTTAAGGGTATTCGCGGTCCAGTTTTCACAGTTTTTATGTCAAACCGTGAACCGAACCGTTAGTAAGGGTTTTAGATTTTGCAAACCAAAACCAAACCGTAGAATTGTTAAACCAAACCAAATCAAACCAAACCGTTATTAACGGCTGGACCGGTTTAGTTTCACAATTTGGGCTCATTAGGCTTTAATAAAAGATGTCCAAAATAAGATGTGGCACATATAAGTAAAGCTTTCAAAATTTTGCAATTCTTAACAAGTTGTTAAAAAGGTAAAAATAATATTAGAAAAAGTAAACACGTAAGCAATATTACAACAAGATGTGTTGGTTTCAGGTTGTTTTAATTTTTTTCTTTCACAATTTTTTGTTCCATTAAGTTTACACTTAGTTTTATGCTCCTCATAATATTGCTTTTAAATCCCATTCCTTCACAACTTTAGTTTGCATTCATATGGCAATTTGGTTGTCCGACAAATATTATAAGGTTCTTGATAAATAAGACCCATTAGATGTCGACCCAATTGTTCGAGTTTCGATACAAATGTTGAGCCTTGTACCTTCTACTCACCCCTTATGTTTCCAAAACATGTAAGATGATTATGTTGGATATTTAGAAGCATTCCGGCACTGGTTACACATGTGGAGTTGGTTACGCGTGACCAAAGTCTTGATCATAAAAAACTCATACATGTATGTATTTAGCTGGTTGATTTACTCATAAAAAATGGCATCTATTGAATTCTGTATGGTACATGTGTTTATAAACATTAGATATATCTTTCTAATTCAATATACTAATTTTATAATAATATTTGTAATTTTTTTTTTGGTAATTTGATTTGAAATGAATTTGACTTATGGCCTATGTTACCTAACAAATTGTGACTAGAAATTTAAGTTGGTTTTTCCATTAAAAAAAATAATAATTAGTTATAAAACATTGGTATGGGATTCTATTTTTGTAAAATCAGTATCTAACTGCTTGTGGCAATGTGGCATAATGTGTTTACAATATAATATATAAACTGTTAAATTCTTTATAATTTAATCACAATGCATTTTGTGATAACTAGTTGCAATCATTCATGTTTGTTTGTTTGTTTGTTTCAGAATCAGTCATAATTATGCCTGAATTTGGAGTCCAGCTTGGTACTCAACCCATTATGGAAGGTACATAAATCATCTGGCCATTAAAAAGCTTTTTGGCATTTGGGTAGTTATGTGGACATTCAAACAATATTTTCATTGCTATAACAAATTTTAAAGAATTATAATGTGGACAAGTAGTGTTTCGGGTCAATCTAACTCGTAAACTCAGCTATTTTAACCCGTTACGGACCCGCATTTGCCACATCTACTAAATGCAAAATAAAGAAAACTACAAAGATCATTGAATATCAAATCATTAACCACTAATATATAGTAGCTTTTTTTCTTTAGCCACTAAACAGGCCTTTAAGTGATCGACCATTCCATCGGGTTTAAGTTTAGTTTGGAAGCCCATTGACAACCAATGAGGTTGTGGGCGGATTCAGGTGGAACAACAGTATGATTTCATTGTAAAGCATCAAATTCATCTTGCATGGCCTTTCGTCAAAGCAGACTTTTAAGTGCTAGAGTAATAGTTGTTGGTTCATTAGGATAAGCAGAAGTAGCATTGTAAAGGACAAAAGTGTCATGATATTTGGGATTTGGTTTACGAACTTTACTGGTGTGAGGTAGGGAATTAAAATTGTTATTGTTTGAAGAAAAAAGTTGGTCAGGTGTGGTTGAATATGGAGGTGCATGTGTGGTACCGAAATCAGGGGCGAATCTTAGTGAGGGCAGGGGTGGCCCCGACTGTAACAATCCGAAAAATGGGGCCAATTTTTTTCTTTTAGGAGATTATATCGTAGATACCAAGTTTAATGTTGGTTGAATAGTCGAAGCGAATCGTACGAAGACAGGCTTGGCTCGAACCATAGAGATTTTAGCTAATGGTCTCGACCCAATAATTATGTAGAACCCCATGGAGATAGAGATAAGCCCAAAGATAATACCATAATTTATAACATGGGCTTGACCCAAATCAATCAAACGAAACCGGGACTCGATTAACCAAATGAACCTGAACCTGATAACTCAAAATTTTAAGAACCATCCCAACACATATTTATTGTTACCGGGTATCCAAACTGTATAACTCAAACATAAAATGACTTCCTACATTACGTCTGGCCACCGAATCAAATGAAACAAAAGCTGATAAACAAGAATTGCGACGTGTAATAGAACCACAAACAATATAATACCATGATTTTTATATAAAAACCAACCCCTTGTAAATTATCTAAAACATATTATCTAAGGTTTATAATAAAATAACAGGTTTTAAAAATACAAAATATAATAAAAGATATTATCTCTATAATCCTAATCAAATCCAACCCCTGCTCCATTCACGTTTCAGCAGTTTCCTTCTCCAATCAAAACAAGTGCATGTCTTTTTCAACCAAGAAAAATCCCTGCAACGAGTGGAGCTCAACTCCACTCGTGAAACCCTAACCCATTCAAGGTACCCCAACCCTATAGTCGTTTCTGTTTACATATTATTCTAAGATTTGACTCCGTGTTAATCACGCGTGTTAAACTCGTTCCCATACCAGAAAATAATCTTGCTTAAAATTATCTCAAAAACTTGTGAATGGACATGATAAAAATCTTATTTAATGTAATAGTAAATTAACCCTCCAAAATATTTAGAATCTATAAACAAAAACTTTGTTTTTTTAACTAACAAACAGGCCAAGAAATTTAATCGTTAAATAACAAGATCCTACAGATTTTATTACTGGTCTGTAACCTTAAAAATTACATTATATGCAGCCCCAAAACCATGGCCACATTAATGGCCATTCGGTAACTTGTTTAAGGACGAACTAGTTGAAAACCGAACAAATTAATGACCATATTAACTTCTGGACTATTAGCATGATTTTCAGAAATGAAGCATGCTTATTTACGTCTTTAAACTTGGTTTAAATCAGCCTCAAAAGATAACATGTAACAACATGGTAAAAACCGTTTAAACCGACACTTTTGTAACCTGTTAAACTAAGAAATAGCCCTGCTACCTAAATAATACTATAACATCTTTTTACAGCCTTAAGTATATAATGTTTTTATGATCTTAAAACCGAACAAAAGGCGCTAACGGGCCCAAACGAACCAAAGCCACTATTAAGGTTCCGAGCACCCTAATATCAATATGAAACTTTTAGTAAGTCATTTGCATTGAATTAGAACTGGCCCGAAACTGTTTTGTGGTGAGGAGCCAGCTTTAATCAATAAACGTGGCTAAGGGCATTCTTGGAATAAACATATGATGGGTATAAAACTGAAACAACAAAACCAAAAGTATTAACTTTGAAACAGAAAGTTTTTAGTTAAACATGTTTATTTGAGTCCTTAAAAATGGCATAACCTAGCCCCCAAATGATAATATTGAAACCATGATAATAACCCTCCCAACCGACACGTTAGTGAATCTTATAACTAAGGAATTAGCCCTATAACCTAGCTGATATTATAACAACTTTTTACAGCCCTAAACATAATATTATGATGAGTTATAACCTGACCCGGAACTGTTTTACATGAATCATCATTTTAAAACCGAACTAGAACCCAAACGGGCCAACGCCGGCCATGGCAGGGTAGTCGACGGCCATATGCCCGGAATTTTTTTAAAAAATTATATGTATTTTGATGAAAAACTATAATCTCATAACAGTCACACTCACTTAAACATAGAAACCCAACAAAATAAAACTAAAACCTCACCTGTCACCTCACATAATAAACACACACACCCCCCACCATCACTGTAGCTCGACCACGTCGTCTCCACTCCAACACATGTGGAAATCAAGCTGCCTCAATACTCCGCTAGGACTGGCCACCGGACCCATCAGTATTTTGCAGGTAAAACGAGCATGCGACTTCCTGGTTGGACCAGGTAGGGAGCCATATGCATTTTGCTCCGTGATAAAGGCTCCTCGTGCTCCAACCAACATGCCAGTCAGTTTCATCTTGTTTAGTATCGCGGTTTCATCTTTCGTCAAACTGACTGGCCCAGTTAGGTGAGGCGCAGTAATTGTGTTTCTGCAATCCTGAACAAGATCTCCCTTGAATTGGCAGCAACTTCTTTCTTCTGGTTTACTCGTTTAAAGATCGAGAGCTCGGCACGCCGTGGAGTTGTCACCACCCAGTCATCCCCTTCCACACCTACTTCAATATCAGCCCAGCCGTTCATGGTTGTAGACACGCTGTCGGAGACGTTAACGATCACCATCAATTGGTGATGTTAAGCTTCGTGATAATCGACTCGCTATTTATGAGCGTGGCCAAGCAGGACACAAAGCAGCTGAACAAAATCAGGCAGATGACCGCGAGGACCGCAAGGGCGATCCTCTTCGGGCTCAACTGATACTGAGCCCGAAGAGGATCGCCCTTGCGGTCCTCGCGGTCATCTTCCTGATTGTGTTCTGCTACTTTGTGTCCTGCTTGGCTACAATCAAAGAGAGCGAGTCGATCATCAAGAAGCTGAACATCACAAATTCATTGGTGATCGTTAACATATCCGAAAGTGGGTCTACAACGATGAACGACTGGGTTGATATTGAAGCTGGTGTGGAAGGGGATGACCGGGTGGTGACAACTGCACGGCGTGTCGAGCTCTCTATCTTCAAACGAGTAAACCGGAACAAAGAGGTGACGGCCAATTCCAGGGACGTCTCCTTCAGGCTTGCTGAAACTCAATGACTCCGAGTTCACCTAATTGGGTCTCCAGTCAGTTTGACGAATGATGAAACCGCGATACCAAGCAAGATGAAACTCACTGGCATGTGGGTTGGAGCACGAGGAGCCTTTATCACGAAGCAAAAGGCATATGGCTCCCTACCTGGTCCAACCAGGCGGTCACATGCGCCTTTTACCCGCAAAATACTAATGGGTCCGGTGGCCAATTCTGGCGGAGTATTGAGACTGCTTGATTTCCATATGGTGTTGGAGAGGAGACGAAGTGGTCGAGCTCTAATGAAGGTGACGTGGTGGTCGGCGGGGGGGGGTGTGTTTATTATGTGAGGTGATTGGTGACAGGTGAGGTGAGGTTTTAGTCTTAGTAAAGATACCAACTAACAATTTCCCGAAGGTGACTCGTTTAGACAGAGCTGAATTTCATTTAAAAGGAAATCAACTAACAATTTCCCGATTGTTATAGCCTTAGTAAAGATACCTAACCATCTACCAATTTCTAGCACACTAAGATACTATATAATGGTCTTTATATTAGCTAATAGTTGGCTTTTGCATATATAAATTAAGTTGGACTTTTGGCTTTTTTAACATGACAGCTGACTAATGATATACTAACCAAATTTGAACGTCAACTATTTTGACTCCACAGTTAATAAAGCAGTTGACCTTCCCTATTATTTTTGTCCATTTGCAATCAAACTTCAAAACATGTTTTCTCTTTTGGGTAAGTGACTATTTTATTTAGCAAACTTACCCAAAAGAATTTAGATTTTTGAATGTAAATATAAAATTATAAGTTGAAGATGAAACTCACTCTGTGAAATAATCTATGTGTTCAACCACCCAAATTAATTGTATCCACTTTGAATCCGGCTTCCCTAATATAATGGAGAGCCTGAAAAGCATCTGAACTATAATGTAGTTGGATGGATCCCAAAAGAGGCAACAAAAACTATGATTGATATTACAAAATAAAACAACATATATGAAAGATAATTATTATGTTTGCATGTCGAATTGGATCCATGCAATTTATAACTTAGGTATGCCTCATAACCTCAACCTATGTAAATCCTTGCAATTCAAATGATAAGATTTAAGTGTTTGTATAGAATATCTTCAAGAAGCACTAAAGGCTACAAATTCAAATCCAAACAAATTATATAACTTCACAAATTTAGACCTACCTAATAATCATAAAAAAAAACATTAAAAACTCCCTGCACCTGCATTTGCAAGTTGTAATCACCACAAAGAATTCAATTTTTATAATCTAAAATCAGTTTCTCAAAACTCTACTTCAAAACATATAACAATTATCTATAGTGACTGAGTTATAAAAAGGCAATGCACGTACACGTACACGTACACATACACGTACACGTACACGTACACGTACACGTACACGTACACGTACACATACATACTTTTCTTCATCTAAACACTCAATAGTGCTAAACTACTTTCAAAAATGACAACATACTTAACAAATACAAATGCAAATAAATAATGACTAACAGAGGGCAAGTAGGATGTAATTTCAATATTTCATGACATTCACCCTCAAGTAACAACATATCTAGACTTTCGTTGTGCATAATCACATTAACGATGAAGACAACAGATAACTGCAAAAATATCATTCTTTAGGTAAAAGTTGAAAAATCAGTACCAATTATGTTGGCCAGCCATTTAAACCTCCATGAAAATTAACTTCATAAAACCCTAGAAATTGAAAACGACCTTACGCAGCCTATCACCGCTGATTAGGGATCGTACCGCCGTTGACAGAGTAACAGCAGCGGCTTGCCTTATTTCGCTTTCCAGCAAACCCTAGGTCAAAGGAGACGTTTATCAGTTGCCATAAATCGGATATGCAAAACATAATTGAGAGCTTTGGGACTTGCCTAAGGTCGCCAGTAGGCGGATTCACTTATTCGAAACCAAAAGTCCCCTTTGTCGTGGTCATCGATTGTTACTCTGCTATTAGAATCTAGTCATGTTTGGGATTCCTTATTTAAAGAGTTTTCCTAACTTATGAAAACTCTTTTTTCCTTGTTAAATTACCCAAACACTATTTTCATTTATAAAAGTGAATAAGTAATAAGGAGGTAAAAATAAGGAAACCCAAACACCCTCTCTGTGTGGTTGGCGTCGGGATTAAGGGGGTGTTTGGCCTAGCTTTTTAACAAAGCTTATAGCTTTTTTTAATAAAATAAGCTAAATTTAGTGTTTGGTTTAGCTTTCTAAGCTTATGCTTATAAGCTTAAATAAGCTCATTTGAATAAGCTTATGTGAATATGGTTTTTTAGCTTATTTGAAGAAGCTTATTTGTATAAGGTTGTATGTTACTCATTTGCCCTCAAATGGTGATGGATTAGTCTTATTGAAGCAACTTATTACTATAACAAATTAAAAAATGGTGGATTTAACAACTTATTAAGACACGTAATTAACATGTAAAATATAAGCTAATCCAAACACTTGAAGATAGCTTATCAAATAATACAAAATAAGTTATAAGCTTCTTTAAAATATAAGCATAAGCCAAAATAGAAAAGCCAGGCCAAACACCCCCTAAGAACAATAGTGAGTAATCAGAGATGATAATAGTACTGAATAATGTTGAACCTATTGAGAGTATGCATTCGTGTCAATAGATAACCAGCTCCTCTTATGAAGAGTGTACGATTGTAAGATAACCGAAAGTTCTGATTTAATGAGTGTTTACCGGTTTTTACCGGCAAACCGGTTTTAAGCCCGAGAAGTTTTTTATATTTGCGGCCTATATTTTTTTCAAAATTACTTTTAACCAAACAATTAAACGTGTAAGCTGTATGACTATTTTTTTAAAATTGAGTGTTTTTGCATTATTTTAGATTATTTTTTTTGTTATACGAGTCATTTAGTTTTAGGTTATTATAACATTTAACCGACCGGTTGAACTCCCGGTATAACTCAGTTCAACCGGTTTTTATAACATTTAACCAACATTTTTTATCTCAATCCGATAAAAGTAAAATACCGGTTTTTAAAACATTGGATTTAATATATATACTAGCCAGATCCACCGCATCAATCTTCACAGCCTGCACAGTAACCTTCACCTTCTTCGGCTTCACCTACCTCCTCATCACTCTCATCATAATCCGAATAACCGTTCCTCTTCGCCGTTAACTTAACTACCACCGGATCGTACATCGCCGTTCCTCCGCCTTCTTCTCTATCGCCGTAAACACGCTCTCAGTCGCCGATCCGTTAGCCTGTGACGTCACCTTCGCCGGAAGCTGTTTGTTTGACGGAGCTTTGCGTTGTTTCTTCGCGTACGTGACTTTTTGCCAGCCGTGATTGCTGTTGATGTCTTCGGTAATGGTGGTGGTGATGGATTCGGAGTCCATGGTGAAGATGAGTGAGATCGGGATATTATTATTATTATTATTATTATTATTATTATTATTATTATTATTATTATTATTATTATTTGACGGTGAATACGATGGAGTTGAGATGCCAAGGGTGGGTGTGGGTTTTTAATTTATTGGCGTAATGGTGGAGTTGACTGTGGCTGATTGGTGTTATGAGTTGTACATTGTGGAGTGGAAGGTGTACTTTGAGTATGGGTAGACGCTTGTTTGTGTGTGATTGTAATGGTAAGTTTGATAGTCTTATAAGATACAACTAACAATTAATTTTGTGATGTTAGAGACGAAATTTATTGTAATATAGAGTTTTTAAAGGTTTGGAAACACATTTGATATGATGTTTGTGGACGTAACGTACTTGAGTTGGATGTTTGTGGACGTAACGTAATTAAGGTGTGAATTAGGGATGAGTTTTTTCGGTACCGGTACTGTATTTGGTATTGATTTGGTACCGTCGGTATTGAATCGGTATCACGTTTTGAGTTTTCGGTATTGGTACGGTGTCGGTATTTCCCGAATTTTGCACTAAATAGTGACACCATATGAGTATCGAACCGAATATTTCGGTACCGGTGCCAGATATTTCAATTTTTCGGGATCGTTACCGGTCGATACCTCATCCCTAGTGTGAATTCATATAACGTTTTTGTGTATGGATGAGCTTGGGACGGTACTGGTACCGACCGGTACGATCCTGAAATTTAAAAATTCTTGGTACTGTTATCGAAATGTTCGGTTAGGTATCACTATTGAAGGTAAAATTCGAGAAATACCAGTACTAAGGACTCAAAACTTGGTGCCAAATCAGTACCAGTACTCGTTTTGTTCATCCCTAATTCTGTCAGTTGAAATAAACCCAAATATGGGGTTATATATGAAAACTTATCTACATACATTATTAAAGCAAAACAACGTGTTCATATGTCATTTTCCTATTTCATCCACCCCCATACACTTTCCATTTATATAATGCCACATAATATGTTCCTAATTAATCATTAATCTTATTATGTCTGCATGGCTGCATATATATGACGTTTGAAGTATTTTTCACATGTGCGTAATACGGGCCACTATCCAGGTTCACATATTACTACTACGTGCTAATATTATTAGTCAAAATATGATCTAGCATCCACGCGCAAGTTGGAAGCTACGTGCAAAGAATGGGTGTAGCTTGGAGCGTAAAAACGTGAATTTTGTAGTCGCCAACGGCATTGTAAAGATGTGAGCAAATCTATGTATTTTCTAATAATCGTTGTTAGGGTTTTATGTGAAACTTGTTGTTTATTTGCGATGACATGTTTCTATGATTGTTAATAGATTTTCATGTGAAATGTGTTATGTATCTGTGGTAGTAAACATGAGTTTCTCAATTGAGACCCAAGTTTAAACCCCACTTACAACACTTTTAGGGCATATGTGGGGCTCAATGAAGGAAGAATGAGATCTTTGTGATCTCCAATTCGATCCTGAGGGCGGCCGAGTTTTACCACCAGTGGGCCTCAGGCGGGTAGATTTTCCTTAGAATTGGAGATAACTTGGAGGCGCTTAAGGGCTTCGTACAGTTGAGTTGAGCCAGTTGGCGATGATGTTATGTTACTGGATCTCCCCGTATGAAGTATCTAACCATTTACCATTTAAAGTTTGTTGGCTGTTAAAAAAAATTAGAACATTTAATAATTCAAATACATATAAAGAGGATTGAATAAATATTTCTCTCAAACTCTCTCTCCCTGTACTTACCACTATCATCACCATCCAACCACCGTCTACAGAACTGTCGGCCACAACTTTGATATAACCGATCGTATTAGAGTAACCTTGTTTCATTATCCTCTTTGGGTAGAAAAGGTTGTCGATAACCATATTAATATCATAATAAAACAAGGTTACTTCGATACGATCAGTTAGTTCTCGGACAACTCATTTATAAGGGCGTGTATCACTCACCCTCAATTTCACTAGCCCGTATTAATTACTTCCATTACACCTTCTTTAATTAACTTCCTTTAATAGGAATGATATACTCATACACAACATATATAACCTCGTCATCCTCGTCATCATACACTTTCATGCATTCACATCTTTTCCAATTCCAGCAATAAGCCAACGGCTTCATCAAAGAAAGAGATGACAATTGACAAACAATCTTTGTTGTATTGATGCTTTCTTGTTTCTTTAATTAATTAATAATAGAAGCTATCATGCTGGCTTTGTATTTAAATAAAAGGCTGTGAAACAAAATAATTATTATTATTAGTAAATAATAAAACAACAACAAACTATATAAAGATGAAAAATGGATAGAAATGGAGAATATGCTACGGAATAATTGTGTTCTGACCAACCACAAACTCTTTAACTTTTCGTATATCTCAATCAATAGCCATGTGATGATCAAACCATTGGACAATCCTAAAAGACTGAGTTTACTGGAATTAACTATTTTGTACAGCTTAGAAGTGTAAGTAGTTTATGGACTTTTGTATGCAATTCAATTTGACTAATATATATAATACATAGCTACATGTACACTTGATAGTTGCTTAACCATGGTGAGGTATCATTCAACCAATTTGTTTGCTTATCCATCTACAATTGGTGAATGTTTATTGCACATTTTCACCACCTAAGTTATTCATGGATTTTCTTGGGAAAATTTCATTCGGCAACAGTGACTCGATTTCAAAACATACTAAAGTTTAAATAATGCAACTAAATAATAATGTGTAAATTAACTCAGGCCTTGAACATACAGAGCACCCTTAGGCAATGTGTAGTGGGGCTTGGATTTGGGCGATTTGGGGCGACAATGGGCACGGACAGGCCCCCCCCCCCGGCGATAAGTGGGCGAAAAGGGGCGGGGGCGGGGTATTATTGTCGCCGAGTTGTGAAGAAAATAATAATATTTTAATCATTTGACCGTTTGACAACGGTCAACAATAAAATTTTTTTAATTAAAACAATATATTTATATATCTATATAAACATAAACCTTCTTCTCCATTTCACATCTATATAAACATACACCTTCTTCAAAAATCTAGCAAAATGAATCCTAGAAACAACCCGAATCAACCGAATTCCGTGGAACTCACCGCTACCATGAGAGAAATCATCAAAAAACACAAAAAGTGTGTCGAGGTACTCAACGATGCCTGAGAGAAAGCAACAAACAACATGAAAAGATTGCCGCTATGTTGAAATTGCGGGAAATGAGTGAAGAATACGAATCACTCAAAGCGGCCGGGTTACACAAATATGCCGCATTATTGCAACGACAACGAATTGAAAAAATGCGTGAATATTATGGATATTAGTATTTTTTTTTAGTTATGTATTTTTTTTTTAATTTTTAGTTCATGTATTTTTTTGTATTTCTTTTTATTTTTAATGCATTTTATTTAATTATTTAAATAAATTGGTTTTTATTTGTTTAGTTTAATTATAAAAAGAAAATAATAAAAAAAGATACTGTGGTCTCAATTTGTAGCCCCTACACCGTTACACCCTAAAAACAAATTCTCACTCCTTGCTGACTGGGCGTCACTTGTCACAATTCACCCCATTTATAGCCCCTCCACTATACATAGTCTTAGGCCCTTAACAAAGAAGCACGTGTAAAGCAATTTAATTTAGCGAGTCCGTACAACTAAAAATAGCTAAAAGGGAATGTCAAGAAAGATCAAATGGACTTTTTTTAATCATATGCGAAATCCTCTTGAAAATCAATTTTAATAATAAGGAAATATCACACAATAAATTAGTTGTGGCTCAATGGTAGAGCATTTACTTTACTAGTGAGAGGTATGGGGGTTCAAATCTCACTATCACCAATTTATATGGGAGATATGAGGGACAGGGTTCGAGTCCTGATC
This sequence comes from Bidens hawaiensis, assembly GCF_021521415.1. NCBI lineage: Eukaryota > Viridiplantae > Streptophyta > Magnoliopsida > Asterales > Asteraceae > Bidens > Bidens hawaiensis. The sequence goes on along the minus strand of NW_027495178.1, from coordinate 40,265 downwards.
TCACCCGGTTTTACCGGCTCCTCGCTGTCGTGCCGTTTGGCGGGCGTGGGGGTCGGGTTTTTATCCGGTGAATCCCTCAATAGGTGGACTGCTAGGGGCTCCGTCCGTCCGGACTAGTGGCCGGCCCGGGCTACCATTAGCCAATGGGGGCAGCGTACGAAGTACCTGGCGTTACTTAGTTGGCCGTTAAAAAAAAAAGAAAATATCACACAAATAAATATTTTGACTGTTTTTCAACGTTGACAAAATAAACCAAACATATTTTGACAAGTCGCATAAATGAGACAATGTAAACAAATTCGCATGTCGTGTATTATGCTACACACGAAATACGTTAGCAATCGCCTGCCATGTGTCTGGATGCATTTAAAATACACACCCATTTACAATGAGAAAATCGAAAAAAGGAGGGTGCATAATGTATATGACACAAAATTGATGCATCCGATTAAACAAGCGGGATAAAATATTGTTTGCTTATATTAGTTATAATTAAAAGGAGGATTTAGTTATTTGTAGAATGATTTTTAATTTAATACTTTATTTACGATTTTTTATTTAAGTCTTATTAAAATGTAGTTTGGTAGAGTAGATCAATTATATGCATTTATAATAATTTATATTAAACATATAATCTTAATAAGATCTAAAAGAAATAAAGTTTTAAGGTTTAAACCACCAATTTTTCAAACTGTTTTATTTAAATTCACTTCTTATGGAAAATGTTGAATTAAAAACATTCTGACTTAAGAATTATACAAATTGAGTTAAAATTAAATCAAACAGAAAAAATGTGTAGCTTTTCATAAACTGACTATCAACATTGACATCATCAATTTGTGTGATAAGCTCGGTACCGATCCTGAAAATCCTGATCCTGATTTTTCTAAAAATTTGATACCGGTATTGGTATCGAAAATGCTTGGTTCAGTATGGTACTGGTAGCGAAGACAAAAATATCGGTTAATACAAGTTACGAACCAAACGTACTGATACCGAAAACTCAAAAAACTGGTACCCAATTGTTCCGAAGGTTCCAGTTTGATATCGATACATGTACCCATTTACTCATCCCCGTTGTATACTATACCAAATGGGTTAACATTACTCATCTCTTGCATACTATAAAAGTAAGTTTAATATTTTGAATTTTCTACAAATAAAATTAATTTCTAAATACTAGTAATTCAAAGTTACAAAATGCACAAATAATAGGAGTGATTTGTGACTTTCTCAACATATTTTTCTTGGTTTATTCGAGTCGTTTTATCTTTTCCTGATTATCTCCATCTTTGCGCTTTATGTTGGACAACTTATTTACTTTCCAATTCCATAACTTCGTTATCTTCTTCATCATCTAATTCATGTCGACCATTATTCCATGGGTCGGTCTTTCCTACTCTTTAACCTATTCCTAATATGTTTCATAGGTAGATAATCGATCTAATAGTACTTATCATCCAGCCCTCACTCAATAGTGGTCATTGTTAATATTTCAAGTAGAAAAATCAGTTCAGAAAAGTTACGATTAAAAGCAAAATCGGTTGCGAAAGCCGAGGGTTTTGGTTTGATATCTGAAGAAACACTAAGTGACCCCGGCGGATTATGGATAATCTTAGGGTTAAGTAGATGTTTCCCACGAGGGTTAGGTCCGGCAAAGATGGTTATTCTTCTGATGACCTGCAAAACAGACACCGTGAGCTCGTCACTGAGAAGGGGGGTTCCTCCTTGTGACCACCTTCCGGCGTGAGAATCAGACTAGATTGCTCTGAATATAAGTATATATTAAGAGAAATAGCTAGAGAAGGTAAGATAATATCAAATGATATATGATAATGTAAGATGATGATACCGTTCCAAGGTGTTAGAGTATTTATAGCCGAAGGTAGGTTTCCAAGCAGGTACGGCCAACTGTATAATATTCCTTTTCCACCAACTACAGGCTACGCACGTGCCACGATGGGAGTTGGTGAGTAGGCAGCGGCTGATAGTGACATGGCCAGCTGTATAATATTCCTTTTTCACCAACCATGGGCTATGTACGTGCCACGATGGGAGTTGGTGGGTAGGCAGCGGCTGATAGTGACATTTTGTACTATAGCGTGCTCATCCTCGTACTGTTGTCGGTGAGCTGTCACCCTGTGATTGGTTCATGGGCTGCTTTGGTCAGATCTTGTCTATTTTGTCCATACCTTGGCAGGTATAGTACAAAAGATCTTCCAGAAGCGTACGGACTGGCTCATTTGGGCGGGAGTATTCCCGCCTTGCTCATTCCTTCTTCAGGTGACATTACTGAATTATTAAGAGTTAGTGCCTTGTGCGTGTAGCCTTACTATTAGTGCGGGTAGCCTTCCCTCATGGCTTGTATCCGCAGCTGCGGGAACAGGCGGGGTACTTTACCATTGGGAGGCTTTTCCTGCGGGAACAGCTGGCATACTATGCGTAAGGTCTTCATCTCTCTGAGCATGGTGGGTCCTGCGGATCCAGTTGGTCTTTACGCAGACGTCCCTCTTCAAGGTGAGTTTTGCGGGTCCAACTGGGTTCTGCTGGGACCTACCTCTTCAATATCTATGTTTGCAAGTCGAGGGCATATGTGAGTTTGAAGATTTTAGGCCACTCAAATAAAACTAGGTGGAACAAGTTTTACCAAATCTTCACTTTCATTATAAACACATCACATTTGAGTATTAATATTTGCTAATCTTAGTTCTATTTTGAACAAGTTTAAGTGATTATACAGCTCTCCTAGCGAAGATCACAAATCTTTTATTTAGTAATTACATATTGCTATTGTATACAAAGTTTCTAAAAACCCACCTTTCACTAAATTTCTAACATATTTTTCAATAATTTACTCTTTTTTACATATTGCTATTGTAAAAACGATCCTTAAAATGGTTAGGTGCATATTAAACTCGAGCAATCTCAATAGCTTTAAGAATAGTTCATATGTAAAAAACGATCCTTAATATGTTTAGGTTCATATTATAATTACAGACGATCATCTCCCAATTCCTTATTTTCAATTGATCACAATGCATAGTAACATTCAATACCTGATCATTATTTTTTGTATTAACATGTAATCCATTGAGTTTTTGTTCATATTTGACCAAAAAAGTCAAAGTATTCCATAAGTCAACTTTGATCTTGAGAGAGAGTCAAATTTGACTAAAAAGTCAAAATTGCCATAGCTTATTCCTATTTTCATAATGTCTAATATGACCAAACTACCCTTTTCACTCTTCAACCTCCTTATACATCTATTTTGGCTAGAGATCATCTCACCATATCTGTGTTTCGTAGAATTTAAATGTTTTTTTATGGGGAATGTACAACTTGTTCTCTTACTATAGTTCCAAATTACCCTTTCTTATAAGCTTAAACTCGGTTGCATAATTCTTTTCAGCTGAATGTATAATTTGCTCACACAATTGATCCACATATGTATGCTACCCAAACTTTTAAATTTATGTGCGTATAAATTATGTAACATACTGATCTTGTGATATTCGTCATTTTCGGTTAAACTTGTATTTGTTTTTGTACGATAAACCTGACCCGTTTTATAAATCGAATTCTTTGATATTAATAAAGATAGTGGTTTTTATGTTGCAAATTTGTTTCACACTTGTTGGATCGCGAAACGTCTCTTTTGGTATGTTAAAACACCCTCTTATGGCTAAAATCGACTCAAAACGAACTTCAGAGACTAAAATTGACATATAACGAAAGCTGGAGACCAACCTCCACCCTTAGGGGCGCCGCACCGTGTGGCCACCAAGGGCAAGGGTGGTCGCGCAGCACCTAGGGGTGTCTGCAGATCCCAACTCGTTTTTCCTTGATGTTTTGTGCATAGTTTGACCTTTTAACATACCTAATTCATGTAACCTTAAAGGCAACCTTATGACTAACCCTTTACTCTTTTCCTATTTAAACATGACCATCTCATGTTGGAAGTAATTTCCAACTTAATAGGCCCGTCACGTGTAGGTGACCTGTAACTCCTAAATATTCTAATAATAAATAAAGAAAGTTGCGTTAAATTGTCGTGCGTTTAATAATATTAAATAACGTCTAATATGGAAAAGATCATGGACTTGGATTTAATTAAGATGGGTTAAGGGTAATGGGCCTTAGGTCCATGGGCCTTGGGGAATATAAATATCCTCCTAAACCACCATAAAACCCTAAACCTCATTTCATTCCATCTTAATCTCTACACACTCCAAACACACACACCATACGCGGCCGAGCGAGAGAGAGGTGAAATCCGAGCAAGAAAACGTGGTTCAAGATTTATACAAGATCCAAAGTTCATAAGCTAGCTAACCGAGACCAAAACGAAAACATAAAGGTATGATTTCGATCTTAAAGTTCATGTTTTAATAGACGGTTAGCCATGAAACTTGAAACTATAATAGATCGGGTCTAAACGAAACGTAAAGTAACGAACTTGATGCTAGGACGAATCCAATGAAGCCATAAACATATACGGTTCGTATAGGATAAACCGTAAATCTTGTATTAAGCGTTTTTGAACTTAAAGGTCCAAACTTTACGTGTTTTCGGGTCAAACCTTATCCAAAAACGACCATAGGAATGATCGCGGGTTAGTCAAATACCATACCCATGGATTTCTCGGTAAAACGATGATGATTTTGGGGATTAAGGATGAACAGTGGCGGCTGCTGCACAACTTCGCCTGCAAGCGAACTTCGCCTGCAAGCAAGTTCGCTTGGAAGCAAGTTCGCCTAACTAATTAACTTCGCCTGAGTTAAGTTCGCTCAATGCTAACTTCGCCTGAGTTAAGTTCGCTCAATGCTAACTTCGCCTGAGTTAAGTTCGCTCAATGCTAACTTCGCCTGAGTTAAGTTCGCTGAATGCTTAACTTCGCCTAATGTTAAGTTCGCTTAATGTTAAGTTCGCTTAATGATAAGTTCGATGGAGTTAGTGTGACATCTGCCCCGAACCGACCCGACCCAGGTACCCGTTTCTCTGACCCGATCTCTTTCTTTTATGATTTAATATTTATTTATACTTATACTTTATTTTTTTTAATAATAATAATATATATTTCCTTCCCGCCTCTTTCTCTCTCTTTTTCTTTCCGCCGTTCCGTCCCTCTCCTTTTCTCTCTTTCCGCCTTCTTTTCCCTCTTGTCGCCGTTCCGCCCTTAAGCCTTGTTTCCCTCTTTTTCTTCTAACTCTTTTGTTCCTTCCCGCCTAAGGTTGTCTGCGCAGACTCCTTACAAGGAATCCTGCGTGAAGACCATCTGTTTCATCAATACGCGAGACGAACTCTTCTCGCAGCACGCTAAGAATTGTAATTCTTCTCGCAGCGCGCTAAGAACGGTAGTTCTTCCCGCGACGCGCTAAGGATTTTTAGTTCTCGCAGCACGCTAAGAATTGTAATTCTTCTCGCAGCGCGCTAAGAACGGTAGTTCTTCCCGCGACGCGCTAAGAATCGTAGTTCATCCCTCGACGCGCGAAGAATTATAGTTCTTCCCGCGGCGCGCTAGGAATTCTAGTTCCTCCCGCGGCGCGCTAAGAAATGTGATTCTTCCCGCGACGCGCTTAGAACGGTAGTTCTTTCCGCGACGCGTTAAGGTTGTTTCTGTCTGCCTTCGCGCTCGCGCTCTCTTGACCTTCTGTGTCTGCCCTCGCGCCTTAGCCTTCTCGCGCTAAACCCTTTTAGTTTTCTTCTGTTGAATCTAGCCGTTTGCTTTTGTGTTGTCTTATCTTTTGAGCTGTTGACCTAATCTGCTTTATGTCTGAAAAGTTACTTTCGGCGCAGCATGCGCGCCAACCCCATTGGTTGGCAGATAAAGTGACTGACATTATCTTTTGAGATCTGCTTTTGCCATGCTTGACCAGTACCTTTATCTGACCCGCCCATGCTTTTTTTTACTGTTCCCTGTCAGCTTTATCTTGCCTCCTGCAGCTGCCATATCTTTTGATATCTTTTGCTTTTGTTTTCTTATGCTTTTGATATCTTTTGCTTGATCCTGTTAAAGATCTTTTCCCTTTTTTTTCTGGATTTATGTCTCCTAGGGTTCCTCTATAAATAATAATAATATTTTCATAACACTACACACACAAAACACTTAATCTCTCCTGTTCTCTTGCTCCTTGCTCTCTCTGCCGCCTCCCTCTCTGCCTCCGTCTTCCTCCCTGTTCTGCCCTGCTTTTCCGGTAATATATATATATTATATATAATAATTTACTTATGCTAACTTATAATCAAGACTTAAAAACAGATCGTTAAAACTATAATCTTTAATTATAGGTTAACTTGTGCTTGTTTAAAGTTGGTTCTTGCTTTATCTTACACCGCACCGTTTATCAAGTGAGTAATCTCGTACCTAATCCCTTTTTGCTTTTAATGTTTTGGGATGTTCATGTGTTCATACAAACTTAGAGTCTTAAACTTGTTTATGAACTTTAGTCGCGCAGTATCCCATGTGTTGAGGACGTTTACTTGGCTGTTTATTTGTATGTGTGTATCATTAACCGCTTTGTTCGGCCTATTCCGAAGTTTTCATGGATCCATTAGATGAACACGGGAGACCTATCGTTTACGGTTTTCTTTGTTTACACTTGCACAGATGTTTTCTCGTTTTTGTGCTCAATTGGGAGCACGGATTGAACTATGAACTATGAGCCATGATCTATCTAGGCTTGATCACAATCTGATTGCACCCTTGTTAAACACCAGACATACACGTGTTGCGCGCAGATTTATGATTATCTATGTATTGTATTAAACTTGATTTCTCACCAACACGCAAGTGTTTGACGTTTATTTTAACACATGTTCAGGTTTGCAGTAGCTGTTTTGGAGCTTGTGGACACATAGGACGTTTTTACTTTTGGACCTAGATTAAAATGTATCAAGACAAGTTATTGCTGTTCAAATATTTTGATTTATAATATATTGATTTATGTTGGTTTATTTATATCTTATGTATACGTTGCGCATGCGTGAATGAATATATTTATTAAATATTGACACCCAATAGTGTCACGAGTAATGACACAATATGTGGCGCCCCGATGTATAATCCGCCTTTGGTCGGGGTGTTACAGATTGGTATCAGAGCTCGTTGACTTTAGGATAGGTGGTTAGACGTAACGGCCTAGAATACCTAAGAGTCCCTTCTCGCGCATGAGAGAAATCTCATGTTTGCGCGCTTATTGTTAATTACTCGTTATTTATGAATATGCTCGCGCTTGCGCAGTATATGATTTAATGTTTTATTTCGCGATATTTCGATTTTTGTTGAATTTCGATTTTATTGATTTTACTTACATATTCGTTTGTTGGGTTTGAAAATCCGAAAAGTCATGGTGATACATGAATAGTTGATTTTTAATTCCCATTTACGATTATGTTCTGAGGTTGGAGACTTGAAAAGTCATGGTGATACATGAATTGTCAACTTCCAATACTCATTTTCTTGTGTATTTTATATTGAAGATTGAAAAGTCATGGTGATACATGAATCGTCAATCTCCAATACTCGTTTGCTCGTATATTTTAAATTGGGAATTCGGAAAGTCATGGTGATACATGAATTGTCGATTCTTGATTCGAATTTGTTACCTTTATTAAGTCTGCATTTAGGGTCATTTATTTTACTTTAACTTTTGACTGTAACTGACTCCGTGAAACCAAGCTTTATAAGATTAAAACTTTGCGCTAAAACCAAGATATTAACCAAAATTAAAATTTTTATAGAATGCCTCCGCTATCTCGCCGATTTCAGAGAAGAGAAGCCTCGCGCATGCGTAGACAGCAACGTTCCCAGGAAATGGCCGCCGCAATAGCCCAAGCTTTGAGCCAAAATAATACCTCCAGTTATAACATTAAGTCCTTTAACGCGGGTAACCCTCCAAAGTTCACAGGTCTTGAAGGAGCCACCGTGATGCTCCAATGGCTTGAAAAGATTGAAAACACTTTCCTCCATACCCAATGCCCCTCAGACAGACGAACCCTGTATGCTTCCAGTGTCCTGGAATCCAGAGCGCTTACATGGTGGAATGGAGTAGCTCATGCGCGTGGCGCAGAGGCTGCTTCTAGCATGACATGGGAGGAATTCAAGGAAATTCTTACGCGAGAATTCTGCCCTCCCAACGAAGTTAAGCGCCTGGAGGAGGAATTTTGGAATCTTAAGCAGTACAGCGGTGAAGCGCGCGAGTACGCGACGCGCTTCCATGAACTAAGCCTGCTTGTCCCTCACCTTGTTACCCCTTCCCGCCGAGCCATAGAGAAATTCCTTGGGGGTCTCCCCATGGAAATTCAAGATTCTGTATGGGCTAGAAACCCAGTTACCCTCTCTGACGCCATCGAGTTGGCCGCTGTGCTCAGCGACAACCATGTCAGAGCAGGAACCCTGTTCCTGCGGGGATCTGAGAAGACCAAACCCACCAAGACTGTCCCTGAACCAACAGAAACCAAACCTGAACCCTCAAACCGTAACAACCTCAAGCGCAGGCGCAAGGCCTATGCGCTTACCAACCCGCCCATTACCCAGCAACCCATTTATCAACCTCCAGTTTACGCGCCTAACCCTCTGTCAGCCTACCCAACACCTCCTGTAGTCCACAACTATGCCTTAACCAATCCCGCACTCCCTGCCCCGCCACCTAAGAAACCTTACACAGGAAATCAACCCTTTTGCCCAACCTGTAGACTTCACCACCCAACCCAAACCCCGTGTCGACAATGTAACCGATGTGGCCGCGTTGGTCACTCTGCCGAATACTGTAGAGTCCCTCTCGCCAACCCAATTGCGCCAACACCACCAGTCTACCCGCAGAATCCACAATCAACCTACCAAAACCCACGACCCAGGTCGTGCTATAACTGCGGTGATCCCAGTCATTTCCGGAACGCGTGCCCGAGACTACAAGTTCAGATTACGCAAGCGAATCCGGTGAACCAGATTTCGAACCAAGTGACACGCGGACGAGCTTTTAACATAACCGCGCACCAAGCGCAAGCGAATAATGACGTAGTTAATGGTACATTTTTACTTAACGGATTTTATGCTTCTGTACTTTTTGATACTGGCGCCGATCGAAGTTTTATTTCTCGCGCCTTCGAGCAGAAGCTTGCGCGACCGCGCAGCGACTTAAAAGAAGATTTTTCAGTTGAATTGGCTAATGGTGAAACTGTTTTAATTAACTCTGTGATTAAAGACTGTACGCTTAACCTTAACGAAAACGATTTTCTGATTGACCTCATCCCCATGCCTCTTGGAAGCTTTGATGTTATCATTGGTATGGACTGGCTCTCGATTAATCGCGCCGAAGTTATTTGCGCCAAGAAGTTGATTCGCATTCCTCGAGAAAATGGTGATCTTCACATCTACGGCGAAAAACCCTCCAGTGGACTTAAGCTTATGTCTTGCGCCGAAGCCCGAAGACTCATGCGAAAAAGGTGTATTGCATTATTAGCCCATGTGGTTAAACCTGCTGAAGAGAAGAAGCTTCGCGATATCCCTGTTGTGCGTGATTTTCCTGAAGTTTTTCCTGATGATCTTCCTGGTATCCCTCCCGCTCGTGAAGTCGAGTTCCGTATTGATCTTGTCCCTGGTGCTTCCCCCGTAGCTAAATCTCCTTACCGTCTTGCACCCGCTGAGATGCAAGAATTGGCCAGCCAACTTCAAGAGTTGACTGCTAAAGGATTCATTCGCCCTAGCTCTTCGCCCTGGGGTGCTCCGGTGTTGTTCGTTAAAAAGAAAGATGGATCGTTTCGCATGTGTATTGATTACCGCGAGTTGAACAAACTCACCATTAAAAACCGGTATCCCTTACCGCGTATTGACGACCTCTTTGATCAACTCCAAGGTGCCTCCTGTTTCTCGAAGATTGATCTCCGCTCTGGCTATCACCAGTTGCGCATCCGCGATGAAGATGTTCCGAAGACTGCTTTTCGAACTCGTTATGGCCATTTTGAATTCTTGGTCATGTCCTTCGGTCTAACCAACGCACCCGCCGTTTTCATGGATCTAATGAATCGGGTGTGTAGGCCTTTCCTGGATAAATTCGTGATCGTGTTTATCGATGATGTTCTGGTGTATTCTAAGACCAAGGCCGAGCATGAGCAACATCTCCGATTGGTATTGCAAAAGCTTAGAGCTGAGCAGCTCTTTGCCAAGCTCTCCAAGTGTGAATTCTGGTCTGATGAAGTACAGTTTCTTGGTCATGTTGTAAACAAGATGGGTATTCATGTCGACCCATCCAAGATTGAAGCAATCAAGAACTGGATTACGCCATCCTCTCCTTCTGAGATCCGTTCCTTTCTGGGCTTAGCTGGTTATTACCGGCGTTTCATTTCGAACTTCTCAAAGATCGCTTTGCCTTTAACAGCTCTAACGCACAAAGGTAAACCGTATATTTGGGGCTCGAAGCAAGAAGAAGCCTTCCTATCGCTCAAGCGTTTGTTGTGTGAAGCTCCTGTTCTTGCGCTACCTGAGGGTAATGAAGATTTTGTCGTGTATTGCGATGCATCCAACCAAGGTCTCGGTTGTGTTCTTATGCAACGAGGCAAGGTTATCGCTTACGCATCAAGGCAACTTAAGGTTCATGAAAAGAATTATACGACTCACGACCTCGAACTTGGTGCAGTTGTTTTTGCCTTGAAGATCTGGAGACACTACCTTTATGGTACTAAGTGTATCCTCTACACTGACCATAAAAGCCTTCAGCATATCTTTGATCAGAAGGAACTTAACATGAGACAACGCCGATGGAACGAACTCATCAGCGATTACGATTGTGAGATCCGGTATCATCCTGGTAAGGCTAATGTGGTAGCCGATGCGCTCAGCCGAAAACCCTGCCAGCTTAACTGTATTTTGCCGCGCACGCATCTTCACTTTGCGCCGATTCAAAGCAACCTTGAATCGCGTATTCGTGACGCGCAGCGCGCATCCATCAGTAATGGTAACCTTCGCGCCGAGTTGGCGTGTGGCGCGGAAGCACTCTTTGTCCCTAATCTGAGTGGAATTCTCTGCTATCTTAATCGCATCTGGATTCCCTTTGATGAGAATCTTCGCGTTGATATCCTGAGTGAGGCGCATAAATCTCGGTATTCTATTCATCCTGGCGCTGATAAGATGTACAAGGATTTGCGCATAACTTATTGGTGGCCCGGTATGAAAAAGGATATTGCTGTGTTCGTAGCTAAATGTCTGACTTGTTCTAAAGTGAAAGCTGAACACCAACGCCCATCTGGTTTGCTCGAACAACCTGAAATTCCTACGTGGAAATGGGAATGTGTAGCGATGGACTTTATTACCAAGTTACCTTTGACAGCAAGCAAACATGATAGCATTTGGGTAATAGTGGATCGTTTGACTAAGTCTGCTCACTTTCTGCCTATTCGTGAAAACTACCGTGTTGAGCAACTCGCGCAGCTTTATGTCAAAGAGATTGTCTGCCGCCATGGTACTCCTTTGAGCATCATATCCGATCGCGATGGCCGTTTTATATCTCGCTTTTGGAAATCTCTCCAATCTGCGCTAGGAACTCGCTTGGACATGAGTACGGCATATCATCCTCAGACTGACGGTCAGTCTGAGCGAACTATCCAAACTCTTGAGGATATGCTCCGATCTTGTGTTCTTGATTTTGGAGGTAATTGGGATTCACACCTGCCTTTGATCGAGTTCTCTTATAATAACAGCTATCATTCCAGTATCGGTATGGCCCCATTTGAAGCACTTTACGGTCGTAAATGCCGCTCCCCGATTTGTTGGAACGAAGTGGGTGAAACTCAAATCACAGGACCCGAACTTGTTCAAGAGACAACCGATAAAATCGCCAAGATCCGTGATCATCTGCTGACTGCCAGAAGCCGACAGAAGAGTTACGCAGATCGCAGGCGAAAGCCTCTCGAATTTCAAGTTGGTGATCTTGTTCTCCTCAAAGTGTCGCCTTGGAAAGGTGTTGTCCGCTTTGGGAAGAAAGGTAAGCTTGCTCCTCGATATGTTGGACCATTCAAGATTCTCGCGCGTGTAGGAAAAGTTGCCTACAGACTTGACCTGCCGCCCGCGCTCAGTAATGTGCATCCAACGTTCCATGTATCCAATCTCAAGAAGTGTTTAGCTGACGAGAACCTTCACATTCCACTTGATGAAGTTCAAGTTGATGAAACTATGCATTTTGTTGAGAAGCCTGTTGAGATTATGGATCGCGAGGTTAAGCAAACCAAGCGCAGTCGTATCCCTATCGTGAAAGTTCGCTGGGAGTCCAAGCGCGGAGCCGAGTTTACATGGGAAAGGGAAGATCAAATGAAGATCAAGTACCCGCACCTGTTCTCTGTGCAACCTACTTCGAGATAAATTTCGGGACGAAATTTCTTAAAGTAGGGGAGACTGTGACATCTGCCCCGATCCGACCCGACCCAGGTACCCGTTTCTCTGACCCGATCTCTTTCTTTTATGATTTAATATTTATTTATACTTATACTTTATTTTTTTAATAATAATAATATATATTTCCTTCCCGCCTCTTTCTCTCTCTTTTTCTTTCCGCCGTTCCGTCCCTCTCCTTTTCTCTCTTTCCGCCTTCTTTTCCCTCTTGTCGCCGTTCCGCCCTTAAGCCTTGTTTCCCTCTTTTTCTTCTAACTCTTTTGTTCCTTCCCGTCTAAGGTTGTCTGCGCAGACTCCTTACAAGGAATCCTGCGTGAAGACCATCTGTTTCAGCAATACGCGAGACGAACTCTTCTCGCAGCACGCTAAGAATTGTAATTCTTCTCGCAGCGCGCTAAGAACGGTAGTTCTTCCCGCGACGCGCTAAGGATTTGTAGTTCTCGCAGCACGCTAAGAATTGTAATTCTTCTCACAGCGCGCTAAGAACGGTAGTTCTTCCCGCGACGCGCTAAGAATCGTAGTTCATCCCTCGACGCGCGAAGAATTATAGTTCTTCCCGCGGCGCGCTAGGAATTCTAGTTCCTCCCGCGGCGCGCTAAGAAATGTGATTCTTCCCGCGACGCGCTTAGAACGGTAGTTCTTTCCGCGACGCGTTAAGGTTGTTTCTGTCTGCCTTCGCGCTCGCGCTCTCTTGACCTTCTGTGTCTGCCCTCGCGCCTTAGCCTTCTCGCGCTAAACCCTTTTAGTTTTCTTCTGTTGAATCTAGCCGTTTGCTTTTGTGTTGTCTTATCTTTTGAGCTGTTGACCTAATCTGCTTTATGTCTGAAAAGTTACTTTCGGCGTAGCATGCGCGCCAACCCCATTGGTTGGCAGATAAAGTGACTGACATTATCTTTTGAGATCTGCTTTTGCCATGCTTGACCAGTACCTTTATCTGACCCGCCCATGCTTTTTTTTACTGTTCCCTGTCAGCTTTATCTTGCCCCCTGCAGCTGCCATATCTTTTGATATCTTTTGCTTTTGTTTTCTTATGCTTTTGATATCTTTTGCTTGATCCTGTTAAAGATCTTTTCCCTTTTTTTTCTGGATTTATGTCTCCTAGGGTTCCTCTATAAATAATAATAATATTTTCATAACACTACACACACAAAACACTTAATCTCTCCTGTTCTCTTGCTCCTTGCTCTCTCTGCCGCCTCCCTCTCTGCCTCCGTCTTCCTCCCTGTTCTGCCCTGCTTTTCCGGTAATATATATATATTATATATAATAATTTACTTATGCTAACTTATAATCAAGACTTAAAAACAGATCGTTAAAACTATAATCTTTAATTATAGGTTAACTTGTGCTTGTTTAAAGTTGGTTCTTGCTTTATCTTACACCGCACCGTTTATCAAGTGAGTAATCTCGTACCTAATCCCTTTTTGCTTTTAATGTTTTGGGATGTTCATGTGTTCATACAAACTTAGAGTCTTAAACTTGTTTATGAACTTTAGTCGCGCAGTATCCCATGTGTTGAGGACGTTTACTTGGCTGTTTATTTGTATGTGTGTATCATTAACCGCTTTGTTCGGCCTATTCCGAAGTTTTCATGGATCCATTAGATGAACACGGGAGACCTATCGTTTACGGTTTTCTTTGTTTACACTTGCACAGATGTTTTCTCGTTTTTGTGCTCAATTGGGAGCACGGATTGAACTATGAACTATGAGCCATGATCTATCTAGGCTTGATCACAATCTGATTGCACCCTTGTTAAACACCAGACATACACGTGTTGCGCGCAGATTTATGATTATCTATGTATTGTATTAAACTTGATTTCTCACCAACACGCAAGTGTTTGACGTTTATTTTAACACATGTTCAGGTTTGCAGTAGCTGTTTTGGAGCTTGTGGACACATAGGACGTTTTTACTTTTGGACCTAGATTAAAATGTATCAAGACAAGTTATTGCTGTTCAAATATTTTGATTTATAATATATTGATTTATGTTGGTTTATTTATATCTTATGTATACGTTGCGCATGCGTGAATGAATATATTTATTAAATATTGACACCCAATAGTGTCACGAGTAATGACACAATATGTGGCGCCCCGATGTATAATCCGCCTTTGGTCGGGGTGTTACAGTTAGCAAATTAGAAAATAAATTAAAAACCTAATGAAAAATGTGTTAAGACAGTTAATGTAAATAAAATTTTTCCAAGCTGACCCAGCAGCTCGACCCCAGCCAGGGGCTCTGCCCCTTGGACCCTACTAGGGGCTGCTGCCCCTAGACCCCGCTGCCAGGGGCGCTGCCCCCGGACCCCCGTTCGTTGTGGGTTATATAAAGATAGAAATACAACATGAGTAGTAGTAATTAATTGATACATGTAAATATTATACAGTTAGCCGTGCACAGCTCAAGAAGGGAATAACGATTAACGGAGAACGTAACAGGATTCAGGTGAGTTTCTAGCCCCATTTATGTGTTATGTTTTCGGAGCTGTGTGCATACTCAATATGTTTGTTAATACGCTTATCCTAAGAGATAAGTGTATGCCTTATGTGAATAATGTGAAATGTATGAATGATTGCTTGATGGTACGTGAACGATCTTCGGATATTGCACGTACTGTCAGGTTGTAACGCTATGTATAAAGTAAGTATGATATGTATGCTTATGTGTATGAACGTGATAAAGTTAATAAAAGAAGGAAAGGATGGTTGTATGGTTGTATGGTTACGAAAAGGGTACCGAGCCCTAATAATACTCGAGGTATGATGTATGGTTGTATGGTTACGAAAAGGGTACCGAGCCCTAATAATACTCGAGGTATGATGTATGGTTGTATGGTAACGAAGAGGGAATCGAACCCTACTAATATTCGAGAACTAGGGAACCGAACCCTACTAATATTCAAGGAAAGAGGGTACCAAGCCCTAATAATACTCGAGGAAGGAGGGTACCGAGCCCTAATAATACTCGAGGAATGTAGGGCGTAATGCTCTTTATAACATAAGATATGAAAGCAAGTTAGTACAAAAGAAAGTATGAAAGTATGAAAGTATGAATGAAAGAATATAAGTATGTGTGTATTGTATAATGTATGATTAACTAGAACTCACTCAGCGTAGCTGACTTTTAGTATGCACGCAGGTGAGTAGGATGAGGCAGCTCGCTTGAGGAGACACGTGGCACTGAATAAGAGGCTGGCATCGGAAGACTCAAGACGTTTAAGTTTAACGTTTTGTTTATTTTGAAAGACAATATGTTGTTTTAAGACAAGATGTGTTTTGTTATGAAATGTTTTATGAAAGCTTTTATATTCCGTGAATGTTTTAATTAACTCTGATATTAGAACTGCGTTTATGAGTGAATCCAACACGAAAGTAGGGCTACCGGTAACGGGGCCTTACATGACCGGGTTGGACTTATTGGGCCCGTGCGATTCATTAATATGTAATGGGTTTATAGGGTTACAATTAGGGTTTATTATATTTGGTAATGCCTTTGATAGCAAGTTAATGTCATGGTTAGACATTATAGATTGTGGTGGTGTGAGATGCAACCGAGTTATGGTTCATCCAAGAGGCACACACGAGATGTAACCGAGTTAGGGTTCATCAAGAGTCAACCCGAGCTAGGGTTTGATAGATATTGTAATCAGTTTTTAAAGTTATATTTTCTGATTAATATAAACGAGAGTTATTCGTTTAATTCGTGTGTTGATTATCCATACGGGACTTGATCTCACCCATTTGTGGTTGCTCCTTCTTCTCCAAACACTCTCAACCTAAGCTTCAACTAAGCTCCATCTTTCAAGTTCTTTCTTGTTTATAAACGCATCATATTTGAGTATTAATATTTGCTAATCTTAGTTCTATTTTTTCTATTTTGAACGCGAAGATCAGAAATATGTTATATAGTAATTACATATTGTTATTTTGTTATTTGTATACAAAGTTTCTAAAAACCCACCTTTCACTAAATTTTCTAACATATTTTTCAATAATTAATCTTTTTTTTTTCTTTCTTTTTTTTTCAAAATTTCGATATAAACTGATGATTTTCATGCATTTAGCTTTTATTCTATTGGTACGGCAAAATTATAAATTATTACCTAGATATATCAGTTGAAAGTAAAGTTAAATTACTTTTAATTCACAAAACCAAATTGTAATTGGACTTTTGAGAATATACTTTTATTTCAATTTTATTTGTATAACCAATAATATATAATTCCTTAAAGCAAATTAAAATGATGCTACCGTGATCAATGACTATTTTGTTTGTAAATTAGTTTTACCAATTGTAAGGCATTACTAAAATGCGTTTTGATGACATGAGTTATCACTAGGTAAAGAAATTATTAAACAAATCAATAAGTATACTAAGTATAAAGTGTGACAACAAAAGGCTCTTGTTACGTAAAATGATTATTCTTCGATGGTAATATTTAAAATAATAGACACATAGTACTATAGTAGTATCTTTTTAAGTAAAGTTATACTTAATACTGGAATATTTGTGATCTTCAGTTTGATTCAGAGGGCGTTTGGGTTTATCACCAATAAGTTTTCGGACGGGTGGGTTTTCTTTAGAACTTGAGATACTTTGGTGTCGCTTATCTTAGGGTTGGGTTGAAACAGCTGGCGGTGGCTATTTGCTATTGGATCACCTGTACAAAGTACTTATGCAATTCTCTATTTGTTGGCGGTTAAATAAATACCTTTTAAAAATATGAAGTTCAGTATATTTTTTTTAAACGAAAAGGAAAAAGAAAATAACAATAGCATACCCGTGTTGAATATATAAAAAATACACGACTTATAGTATAATTAAAAAAAATTACAAAAACAAATGTCATTCAATATTTTAAAAAATTGACTAAAAAACAAAAATATTTCAATCAATGTTCCACAAATTTTCTTTTTCTCATACTTCTCAGGTATTAAAAATTTGTTAGCTAAACCAAACGCACGTGATAGCCTTTTGGTTATACAGCTCATAAGCAAGATTTCATACATGGAGTTTGATTATGAACTTAGACGAGCCTATTAGATAGATATATAAATCAATATTATCTAAACTATATAAAAGAATATGATACATAATTACTTAATGAATATTATTATTTGTGTGTAATTACATTACATATATAACCATAACTAATGAATAGAAGTAAAATAAATAATGATAGACCAGTTAAACTCTAGGAATATTATTCATGAGTTGAGGTTGAGCTTATTGGTACGAGATTATGCTTACTAAGGCTTGAAGTCGATTCCACTTAGGCATTTCTTTACTTTATATCCGTAACAGTTTTGTTTTATTTAACTTTGAGTAAAATACATAAAATTGAAAATAAGCACTTGATTTTAATCCATTTATAAACATGCATCCATTTCGTACATCATAAGGGTTAAGAGGGTGTTTTTCAAACTAGCGGATTTATCCAAATCAAACAACCAATCTATGACTCGACTCAAACGGTTGACTTTAGGGAAGGAACATCTTTGTAACCAAATGCACGCAATTTTCATGTTCACATTATAAACACAAATACAACATTTCTCTAAGAATAGTAAATCAAGACTAGAAAGGAAAAATAAATTAGTATGAAATGGAAAGGAAAAGTATGATGCTATTTAGCACTAATTTCACTCTTTATGCCTTTATGGCTTTAACTCTTTATGACACAAGCTTTGAACAAAGAAATCTTAGAAATTAATATTTTGAATAGTTAAAAGCATTATGTGGCCTATATAAAGCATTTAGTTTCTACATCCATTATCATCAACAAGAATTCTTAAGCTTTCAATTTTAGAGTTGGAGAAAGTAAAAAAATTATGAAGACTCGGGTGTATATTTATGGTTGGAGCTCTCCATCGCCCCATTCCTGAAAGATTAATTGATGGTTCATGGTTGCTAGTGCATGTGCACCAACGGTGAACATGAATGTAGAACCATGATTCGGTTATCTTTTTGGATTGGGGTGAAGGGAGCTTCTCCCATAAATGCCTTTCAAATACTTCAATCATCTTACGATTTTTTTTCTTTTAGACGGGTTGTTTTGAATCATTAATGTTTTTGTGTTTTCCTTACATTTACTTAAATTAAACACCATTTGTGCCTTTCAAACACTTCGTTCTTACGATTTTTGTGTTTTGCTTAAAACAATGCACATTGATAATAATTCTTAATGATAAAACAAAGATGCCAGTCAGTTTTATACAAAGCTGCATTTTTGCTTGGCCTTTATATTCTAACTTTTATTATGTCTTGCAGATAGAAGGATGAAATTCGAAATTTCATGAAAAAGAAACCCAAGTAAACAAAGATCGACCATTCATCACATAAAGATTTTCATCCGCAAATGTTAAATGGCCTATTAGTCCAAAGACTGTTAGCATTATGGCATGGGCGTTCAATTGTCGAATTTGTTCGAACAATTATAATTTTTTTATATGTTTATTGTTAATTTCATGTGATTTTATAAATTATTGATTTGGTGTGATTATTAGAATTTACAAGGTTTAGAAAACAAACGTAGAAGCGTAACGATTTACCCGATCGATGCGTTTGATTATAGGGGCACATAATTGTTAAAGTTGTTTATAATACTAGTAAAAGTGTGCGCGTTGCCATGGGTTCACATAAATTATCTTCTCATATTGGTTATAGAGATTATTTGAGTTGGCATGTAAAAGGTGTTGTATACATGATGCGCTTATGCTAATTCAAGTCACACTGGGTCCATCAGTTATGATTCAAAGATCAACACCCTAAACTTCAATTTATTCATTCACTTGTAAACATGTTTATATAATATCTAACTATAATATTAATATTTGCTTGTGGATTAAAAGATTTAATGTGTGCATGCTAAATCAAGAAAACTACAATGCATGAAACAAATTGACAATTAGTTATAAAATGGCCCGTTTTGATATGAACCTAATCAATATATACAAACACTAATGTATGTTTGTTGTTCTGTACACCTAGTGAACAATGAAAATAAACTTTGAATCAAATAAAGATGTTACAACACCATTTACAATGATAAACATATAAACGGATTGCAATCAATGGTAAAAGGGCAAAACATGTGATATTCCGAATTTGATTGCACCCAAATCCGAACCTTTAAACCATAAATAAATAGAGAGCCTTCTTGTAATTCGTTAGTCACCAACTTCTATTTAATGTTATTATTTTAACAAAACAACATGAATATTATTTTAAAAGTAAGGGTAGATAACTTTTATTATGTGTCCTTTTTGTGCGAAAGAGTTAGAAACCATGGAGCATTTATTTGCTACTTGTCATATGGCTTTTTGTGTTTGGAGATTGATTATGCTTTGGCTAAATATTGACGGCCCCTTACTATTTTAGCCGGAAAATATGGTAGCATGGTTAGATTCTCTTAAGCTTTTTAAAAGAAAATAAACAAGTGGTGAAAGGTATAATTTTCACGTACTGGTGGGTGATCTGGAAGACTCGGAATGAGATTGTTTTTAAGGGTAATGATTTGAAGACGGATCTTATTTTTTACTTGATTTCTCATTTCTCTGTTTTTTGTGGATAGTTAGTTGGAATAATAAATTAAAAGTTTTATAAGTAGTTAACAAACACAATGCTTATGTGTAATTGTTTAAGGCTTTAGTTCTCTATTTCTAACCATCATCTTTTCAATATATTTATTATGTTAAAATTTTGACATTTTTAAATAGCCTTAAAACATTGAACTCTACGCAAAGATGTCACTTTTGAATAGCAATCTATATATAAATGACAAAACATATAAGTACAATAATTAAAAACCATACATAAATTTAAAAAGCTACTTGTGGGGCACAACCTTGTCATCTAGCAGCATGGTCCATTCATTTGTGTATTTAAACCGGTCAATGTTAAGAAGTTTGGCTAGTAGAGAGTATGCGGTTCACGACGGGATTAAAATAGACCACACTATTGTTAGTTACAGGAATATAAATATGACCGACTACATAACTTAGTGTGGGAGCATTTTATTTTTGTCCCCGAGCCATTTTGTCTCCCTATCCACATTATAGAGCGCTTGCGGCGGGGATATAATGGAATTTGGCCCGTAGGCGTTTGGACTAGAACTGACATATAATGGGTCGGTTCGTATAATGGGTCGGTTCGGTAGATAATACAATACGATTGAAAGTTTATATATGTTAGCAGATTTATTTTGGTTTTCAACTGAAAGTTAAAACCTTGTTTAATGTTATTATATTAGAAAGAATTGTCCAAGCTCAATTACTATATGTGCATACCCCTAAACAATTTTGAATTACCAAAATTGCAACTTGATGTGCATACTGTCATATTAGTATGAAAATATGGCCAACTTCCTAGCCGTTGTTTCATGTTGACATAAAATTTTTATTGGTTTTTTTGTCATAGCATTCCAAATATGGTTATGGGCGAAAGTGGTCTAATTGAACTAACAGTTTAGGAGTGTTACAGGATTCAAGACTGTCATATAAACATACAGTTGACCCCATATGCTAGACTGTCATATAAACATACAGTTGACCCCATATGCTACTACAACAGTATTTCTAAAAAAAACAAGAGTCTATACATGATTCCTCCTAAAATGATGGAACATGTTTGACTCACAAAAGCAAAAAAGCTTGTGCGTTGCAACAGGAATTTGGTTGGTAGCGTTTCGGTATGTTATGTTGTCAACATTATTTGCGTGTTATGCGGTGGTACTTTTGTATACATATAGTAAATGCCTAAATGTTGTTCTCAAACATATTTGTCGTTTAACCAAAAGGTGCAGAGAGCCAGAGACATAAATGAACACATGAATTGAAGGTAAACGAATGTAATCTATTTAAAGATATGATAGAAGTAACTAAATAGGATACATTATGTCATATATAGAACTTATAACATAGATAAACATAAATAATAAATGTATACGAATTGTCACAAATCCGTATTTATTATTAATAAAACCGAGATGTTAAATGGTTCTGAACAAGAAGCAATCGATTGACGATTGACTAAAATAAAACAGTGTGAAGAAATAGAAGCAATTGTTGTATTTGTAGCAATATAGCAATCCAAGCTTATACACGGGATGATGCCATTGGAACGAAGCTAAAGAGGATTATTGGATGCCAAAGGGTAAGAGGTTGCTAGCCTGCTACAAGTAAATGTTCATGAGTCCAAAGCAAGCCCAATATTAAGAGGGCCCATATACAAGATAAATAGAGAAAAAAAAAGAATTAGAATAAAACAAGGGTTATTAACTTGAAAATATAAGTATAAATAAAGCCATAATTAATTAAAAAATAATAAATGAGTCAAGCTCGAAAAACTATTCACGAGCTGAGCTTGGACTATCTCGCGAGCCTAAACACGCGTATTATTTATATAATTTTGGTTTAATATATTAAATGCGTATATTTATAATAGTTTTATTTAAAAGCAATGTTTCACATACTTCTTTTTTACACCAATAGTAATAAACTACACATTTGCTCAGGTTTAAACTACTAAAAAAAAAATCTAAGAGGCAAATATCTCTATTAAGTGGGCTAGCCTCACATTGACTATATTTATATAATAGTAGTTTATATTATATGTAAAGCTATTATAAAAACAACTGAAAAGTATATAGCATATGCAATATTATATAGAAAAGTTATAAATATACATACATATGACATAAAGACAATCTTGAACTTTCGAAATAAAGCTCAAAACAATCCTAGCTTGATCTCTTGCAAGTTAAACAAGCCAAGCTCGACTTGACTTGTTTACGACCATGTTTGAGGGGCATAATGGTCAGTTCAATTCCGACAAAAAGTGAGAAAGATGGAATAGGCGGAGCATTCACCATGATCAAGCTCAATGATTTGCCCGAGAACCAAAATACCACCATCGCACCGTTCGCACAAGACGATGAGAATATGCATAAGGTGCCACCCCTTGTGATGAAAGTTGTGTAATGACTGATAACCCATGCTGGCTAACCCAAATATCCCATCAAGCACTCAATCATATTTGGTCAAATATCATACTCATATTACATCTATTCACAAGTCAACAAAGTTTTCACAACAAATTTTAACGAATAATAACAAAATTGTTATCATTAATGAGGTATTAACTCGCTCGAACTTCATAGATGCTGAAACATTAGTTTAATAAAAATGACACTTTAAGAATTTAAATAAAAATTAACATATTAGTTTAGATAAAAGTATATCAATTTATTTGAAAACCCACTCATGTATATGCAACTAAGAATGAAATCAAATAATTAAGTACTTTTACTTTCTGTTGACTTTTTGTCAAGGTTGGCTAAAAAATCAACCATTTTAAAAATGTCAACCTATCAATAACTAAAAAAGAAAAAGAAAAACAAAATGTGACCATAGTCTTTGCTAAAATTTTGTAATTCCCATTATACCTTTTCCTTTTAGTCACATATGATCAATTGATAGAACCATTATTGTTGAAGCTCTCATGATTTTAGTTACAATTACCTGTGAACTATTATTGTTGAAGCTCTTATGATTTTAGTTACAATTACTTGCGGTCTCTTTGACGATCGAAACAATTACAAAAGCGGGCTTTGTATCAAAGTACAAGCGCAATGTTACAATCCCCAGTTTACATTCAAATCCATTTAAATCTGAACTGGCACGGACGTTGAATTAAAGTACAAGCGCAACGTTACAATCCCCAGTTTACATCCTAATTCATTTAAACCCGAACTGACATGGACTTTGAATCAAAGTACAAGCGCAACGTTACAATCCCCAGTTTTCATCCAAATCCATTCAAACCCTAACTCACACATCACCCATACTTGATCCAGAAGTTAAGTTTTACCATGCTTAGATTCCTCTAATATTTTATTTTATGAACCGTGACCAAACTTGATAAATAATTAAACCCATGTGTAACTAACATGGACCATCAAATATAATATGCCATATATTCATAAATAATAACACTCCACTGTTAATAAATATAATAATAACCTATACAGTTACATTCCTTAATACCAGGACGTCTTAATTCCTCTTTTACAAGTTGAAATAATAAAGAATATTAATCGTTACAACGTGGTACAACAAACTACATTCACAATGTTTTTCTATGTTGCACACATGACATTGAGCAACAACACATGGACCAACATCAAGTCAACAAAATACTGGTGACCAATCTCACCGTCGCGCCACCGCGCCTTCGCCGGAGCTCGGCCATAGTGCACACCATCATTACACCTATTATCATAATGCCATGGATAAGTCATATCAAAATGATCTATCACACGGTCAATTATTCCTAGTTGCCTCAACTTGTTCACAAACACACCATTAAAAGCCTCCATTTTATTCGGGTTAAACACCAATCTCCGCGCATACCCGCCTGTCGCCACCGTGGTTCTGTAAATCACCACTGGGACCGCAACTTTTCTCTGCCTCACCCCTTCAAGTACCTCCCCCCAAAACCCCGCCGCATCCTCCGCCCCTTTTATAAGCCTTCTCAGATTCGGCCAGTATACCCCGTCGTGTAACCCCGAATTCATAACCAACGTGTCGGGTACCGTCTCACCCGAGAAATATTTCCTCAAGTAGTCTCGGTACCCTTCGTTGTAAAGCGAGTTCAACCCTTGGTAATTACCCGTATGGTTATAATGCCCGTTGAAAACACCCGTGATCCTAACCGACTGGGACGCGTTACTCGGGTTAGTAATATTCATATCAAACAACCGCGGAACAATCCCTGACTCGACATTCAACACAAAGTTAAGCAAGTTCCGAATCGTGTCACAATGATTCGAGTCTCCCCAAAAGAACAACCACCGGTTATTCAAACAATTCCAAGCGGATACCGAATCAAACAACTTAAACGAACAATGCGTCGAGTAAACCCACCCGTTACTCTCCAATGACCCGAGATGCCCGTAACACCACGGATTCTTACACGGGTAGTTACGTTTCAAACAACGGTACCGCCCGTCATTACTAATCCGACACTCGTCATTCTTCCCATGGCGAGTCCATCGACCCGCCCAAACATCCCTAGTGTAATCTAACTTCCTACATTTTTTAATCTCGGGAATTCGCCGATTTGTTCCCATTTGTGACTTTCGTGAAACGAATGGGAACCACGCGAAGCACTTTATCGAAAGCGAAACGCTCCGTGGAGTATTTAAGCCCTTGGAAGTGTCGAAACAATAAGATAATAGTCAAGTTATACACCCCATGAAACTCCGGGTGCACTTGGAGCGAAATCAAGTAACTACCGTTACCGAAATCTTTAACCGGGGGTCTAGATTTCCAATTAATACCGGATAAACCGGTTTCAAAGTAATCACCCCCAAAACACCGCGTGTTTTGGGAAATATCCAGGGTTTGGATAACGAATTCGTGGATATCCCAAGTGGATAACTCGAGGATACTCGAGTTTATCCTCGAGTTACCCACGTTATCCAAAACCTGGATAAAGATATCCTCAGTTGAGGAATCTTTACATGGCTGGTTACCTGGAGTCATCCATTGGGATAACAGATTGGATGAGTAATTAGAGTCCAAGTCAGCTGAAACCCACTTCAGACTCACCGGATTTGAAGGTTTTATGGTGGCATTTAAGGGTTTTGTCTCAGGGTTTGGAATTAAAACTGAATCTTGTTTATTAATATTATTATTATTAGTAGCAGTAGTAGTAGTAGTATTAAGATCAAAAAACTTGTTGGTTATTAAATCATTGTGGAAATCAGAGAGTTGAGATAAGCCACCACCATCGATACCCCAGAAGAGTATTAACCCAACAATGAAAGCTAGTATTAAGGCTCTGAAAGACCAGTGAATGGTTGACCGGAAGACCCACGGTGGAGTAACTGGTTTTTCCGGTAACATACCGGAAAACAGAGGTTTAGTGATTTGACTAAGGAAAAAAAGGGTTGAAAAGGTTTAACAAGAAGAAGAAGAAGAAGAAGATTGGGCGGAGAGAGGTAAGGTAATAATGTGAATGGGTATGGTGGGAGGTGAAGAAAGCAAGTGTATGGCCGGAAGCATTTTGGACAGCAAGAGCATATATTTAACGATATATTGACCCAAAATAGTTTATTTATGGAGTATTTATTATGGTGGTAATTTTATTAATATATCTTTGTTATAAAAGTTTTGCAAAAATCTTGATCAAGCGTTGACTAATATCTGATTAATGGATAGTCTCGACTTTACTTTTTTTTTTGAACGGCCAACTAAGTAACGCCGGGTATCCGTACGCGGCCCCCATTGGCTAAAGGTAGCCCGAGCCGGCCACTAGTCCAGACGGACGGAGCCCCTAGCGGTCCACCTGTTGAGGGATTCACCGGATAAAACCCGACCCCCACGCCCGCCAAACGGCACGACAGTGAGGAGCCGGTAAAACCGGGTGAGACAGGACTCGAACCCTGGCAAGCCAGGGTCATCCCTTATATCTCCCATATAAGTTGCTTGTAGTGAGGTTTGATTCCCCTACCTCTCACTTGTAAAGTGAGTGCTCTACCATTGAGCCACAACCAACTTCTTTAGTCTCTACTTTACTAATTAATTAATTTTGGCTAATTGGCCAATTAATCGATCAACGATCAAATCTAGCCAAAATCAGGATTAATCGAACTTAATCAACTTTTCTGATGAGGTTCTTGCCAAAATCGATAGTTTTCGGCAAGATTCCAGCCAAAATCAACGGTTTTCCGGCGAGTTTCCAACAAAAAATCAACGGTTTATAAATTATATAAATTATAATTTATATACACACACACTTCATAATCTACAAAATACAAATAATTTTTCAAGTCTACGATTCAGGTATAAGGTTTGGGTAATCGAATCGGGTAACATTTAATCCATAGGGGGCCATAACCGCGAAAAGTTTTATTTCATAATACGATATCCGACCCATACCATCCAATTTCGGGTATATCCATTGGGTCCGGCGTTTACCATTCTACTTATTTGTGGGTTTAAACTCAAAATTTTTAGATATTTAAGAGATTTTGTCTGTTTAACTCTAGGCTTGTTAAAGTGTTAGTATTAAAGTATAATTGTTGAATATTTACACAATAAAATAGATACACATGATTCTATTTCGAGCCGCCACTACTGTCGGTTATTTATAAATTTGAATTGACTTGCCGGCATGAAAGACGTTTGATCTGATTGATAATTATCATGAATTTTTATATAATAGCGTTTTATAAGTTTATAACAGATAAATGTTGATATATAGTTTGGTATGTTTTGAGTTAAAAACTTAAAATGGTTAGATTGTGAATTTTATTACGCGTATTTATTTGGGTAAAATTTAATATAAATATAATAATTTAAGTGAAGATGCCACCCATGATTAAAAAAGATAAAATATTGTTGAAATGCTAGTTTGTTGGCACATGCCAATAGTGACTCACCGACAGAGACAGGTGAAAAACGGAAATAATGTAAATCATAAATCATAATTTTGCAAATACACAATTTTTAGACTTTCCCTTGTACTGAAATTGTAATTGATCTGACTAAATGAAATGATGTTAATGATTAAAGCTTGCAATTCGTAAGGTTTTAGATTTGAAACCTGATTTAAAGGATTTTTTTTTGGTGATGAGTTTTCTCTTTAATAGTGTTATTAAATGAGTCAAGCTTAAGCGTTCAGTCTAGACGGTTGACATTCCGTCTCAGGAAAATTCACTCGAGTATCGAGGATAGTTTCAAATATTATTAAAAAAAACTTGTATTAAAATGATTGACTTTCACCTTTTAAACTCTTTTCATTAACGGTAAACTATTACAATATTTTTTAATTCGATATGCGTTTTAAATCCTTGTCATTTAAAGGACTTCACGTTAACAAGCATAATGATGAAGATATATATATATATATATATATATATATATATATATATATATATATATATATATATATAGGAGGGTTATTTTGAGAACCATGATGAGTTTTAAGAATTTTAAGAACTCAATTTTGAACCACACATTTAATTAAATGATATGAAATATGTGGCTGAGATTAAATTCAATTAAAAAATGAACCAGGAGAGAGTTTAAGTATTTTTGATAATTACACAAGTTTAAGCGTTAGTTACACATGTGTAAAAAGTCGATTCGGTGTGTAAAAAAATACCGTAATTTTTGTACATCACTTACACTTACGTATTACACATGTGTAAAAAAATTTCGAAAAAAAAATTGTTATGTTGAGTTCTTTCGAGTTCTTAAAACTCAAAGTAGTTCTCAAAAGAAATCAATCATATATATATATATATATATATATGGGTTGAATCAGAACTGAACGCGGGACCTCTTGGTTAGTAAACAAGGGAATTTACCATTACATCAACCTTAATTTCAACAATATGGGGTTTAACTAATTGTTTATATGAGGTCCTTACAAATTTAATATACCGAATCTATTAATTTTTTTAAAAAAAGATTGATATCCGGGGACCCTACCCAGGTGCACCCATGTACATAATTATGTTGGATATCAAAGAAAAAATGTCTACCACAGGCACATACAACACTGAACCATCATTTCTCAGTTCTTAATTTCTTATATGTAACCAACTAATTGTAGAAGTGCACAAACTGGGTATTTTCAGGAACCGGAACCGGAACCGGAACCGGTTTTGGGTATGATCAACAAAAGTAAAAGCCGGGTTGGATAAGAACCGATTCCTGGTATAGTCGGGTATTCGACCGCGTTTTCCGGGTTTTTCTGGTAGAGTTGGGTCGGGTTTTGACCGGGTATTGATTGAAGCAATTTCGGGGAGAAACCCACCCAAGCCCGGTCTGTACCAGCGGGTAGGGTAGGGTTGGGTCCGTTTAGGTAGACACGTTAGGTCAGGTCCGGAACCAGTTTTTTTTTTCACCTCTAACTAATTGTAATGTTTATAACTTACATTAATTGATAGGGTTATCCCCGCATCTCTCTCTTGACACTATTTAGGCCCAACTTGCCCGACAGCTACATTTGGTCTTGGCCCAGCAGCTACAAATCCAATTAGTAGGTGTCTTTAAGTTAACTCTTTTAAGTGCTATAAGCCCATGTTACGAACAGGTAATTACTCTACTAATTCATATATAAAGTTAATAATTTCTTTTACACATCTCAATTCGCTATTCATTTTTAAGACATTCGTAACTTTTTGAAATAATTGCAATATTCACCCTTGTGGTCAACACCAAATTGAAGAATTAAACTCACAATTCCTTTTTCTGGCAACCGACACCTAAGGGTGCAAACGAGCTGAGCTGCTTGCGAGCTACTTGAGATTGGCTTATGTAAAAGCTTGATTAAGCCGAGCTTAAACGAGTCCGAGCCTGAGCCTAAAACTAAGCTCGTTTAATAAACGAGTTTGAGCTTCACTTATCAAGCTCGAACAGGCTCACGAGCATAAACAGGCATGTAATTAATATAACATTTATAATATATATTTAATAATTATTAAATAACCTATGTAATATTATACAAAAATAACTAAATAATATATAATATATATTAAGTTATATATAAAATTGTAATCGAAAATAAAGTACACAAAAATAATTATAAATATATGAAAATTATGTAAGAAATAGTAAATGAGCCGAGTCCGAGTCGAGCTTCTAAAACTACACACGATCTAAACTCGGGCTTTAGAAATAGAGATTGAAACAAAACGAGCTCGAACTCTGTATAAGTTAAACGAGCTGAGCTCAAGACTAGTCAAGCTCGCTCTTTTGCACTCCTACCGACACCTGCATGTAGAAATTTGAGCCCTATTGTTACCCCACGTTAACTTTGATCATTTATTTTTTTATAATCGAGGGGTATGTTGGTAATTTCACATCACAGTGGCATATTAAAACCTTGGAATCGTCGAACTCTTGCACAGTGAACCCTGAAGTCATCTTTGTCGTCGCACCTTCAATCGTTGTCCGAAAGTGTATTTTCAATGCTTGTAACCAACAAAATCTCAAAATTCACATTGTTATTGTAATCTTAGGGTTTGTTAATATATTTAGCACTTTATGAAATTTCGTTTCGAATATGTACATAAAGATTGTTCATATTTGATGAATATTGAAATACTTATGATAAGAGAGCACATGACATGTTACATGTAAGAACATTCACACACGAGCTCCTTATCTCCATACTGATAATTTATTCAAAAATTACCATTTTCTAAATTTTCTCTTTCTATCATTCAAATATTAACCACCAACTCTTTTGTCTTAATATATATTTTTTATTTTAAAAATGATTTCTAATAAAGTTTTATAAAAGTTTAATTATATTATTAATTTCTTGGTATATGTGACTGGGTCGGGTTAATAAGGTATTTGAGATTAAGAGGGTGTTTGGGTGAGCTTTCCAAACTTGGTTATTTGATTTTTAAAAAGCTAAGTTTGTTTTTTTTCTTTTCTTTTTTTTTTTTTTTTTTGGGGGGGGGGGGGGGCGGCTTGCAAAACACCTTTTTCTTTTCAAAAATCAAATAAGCAAATAGGCAAAATTTAAAAGCTCACTCAAACACTATCTCACCCAAACAGGCAAACACCCCCTAAATATATTTTTAATGTTGTAAGCGAGACGAGTTTAAGTTGAACCCATCGTGTAAAGAAAAAAACTCTTTCATATAAACAAGAACATAATGACAAGTACTAAGAATGCAAACTGTCATGAAGATATACATGCAAAAGCTTAACAAATCCATTTTTCTGAACTGTCATCAAAGTCAAATAAACATGAAAAAAATCATGACTGAGTGCACCACATATTGGCACAAAAAAAATACAGTCAATAACTAAAATATACGCACGTCTTTGACATGCAACACCAAAATATAGGCAATAATAATTTTCATGCTGAACCATAACGTGCGCGCTAGTCTTTGACCTCCAGAGCTGATTACCTCAATCATGATTGCGTTTCTCTCTTTAAAGTTTCTCAAAATATAGTCGTTGGATTTATGGCATGCTACTCACATCCATCATCATAGTCACTTGGTTCGAATCTTTCTTTGCAAGCTCCATTTTCAGCTTCAGTCCTCAACTTTTCAGGCCGCAACATCAACCTTTCATCTTCAACTTTTCGGTCATACTCAATCTTCTTAGCCTTAAGCTGATAAAACTCTTTCACACGAACTCGTAATTCCTCGAAAAGTTTGTACTTCATCTTTCTAAGCTGCATAACCTATTCGGTTTGCACACTTCCGGCTTTTCGTTTTCGTTTTTCAGCTTTTCTACCCATTGGTCGGTCCAATTCGATAACCTCATTCTCGATCATATTCCGTGTTGGGGACAAGGTTGTGGTCCTGGTCGGGACAATCACCCTCATAGCAATCCAACAATACTCGAACCGGAAGCTACTCTTTTCTATTGAATGGTACATGATCTTTGTCTTCTCAAACTTGCATTTAAACAAATAAAATACATGTTTGAAAAAAGAAATAAAATAAAGTACTCTCAAAACAAGAGTGGAATTTCTACCTTATCATGCTTAGTCGTTCCACTTTGATTTAATCCTTCAACTTGAGCTAAGCATCCACAAAAGTTATTTTACGGCCTTTTGAATACATGACCATCGATGTGCTAATGTCTTGATTGAAAACTCGGTTGTGGATTTTTAAAAATTTTCAAAATAGTTAAAGATTTTTTTCCCATAATTGTGAGTTTTTCTGATCCGTTCCTTGAATGGAATCAATGCTACAATTTAGCCATGCATAGACAAGTAACTTGTATTCTTCAAGGCTAAGTTCGCACCCCTTATTATTTTCCTGACGCTCTTTGGATTGTTAGGGACTAAGGGTGGAGAGTCATCAAGGCTTATGGTAGAGTTTCCCGAAAGAAGGTTGGTCAAGTACATATCTCCATGTTGAGAATCCATATTCCTTCAAAAGAAAATTTACTGTCCAAACATACAACAAAATCAGGCAACATAAACCAATCATATCAAGAATATGATTACATGGAACAATGAACCAATAATTCTAGTGTGTACAAAGTTAATGCAAGTAACTATTTAAAGCTACTGATTTTATATTATTAATGCTTGTTCGTATATTATATAAATGAACTTCTTGCGTTCGGTTTGTTTACATACCTATCAATTTGAAAGAGCTTGTCATTTTATCAGACATTTGGTGGGCAAAATCTACAAGCTTTTCTTACACAAAACCAAAAAAGAATCATACCCAGTTTATACACACAACAGAGTGCTTAATATGCAGTTATGCACCACAAAATTAGTACTTTTTCGCTTTACAATTAAGAACTTACATTTATATAGTGAAGCTCGACAATTGTTAAAGTAAATAACACAATCCTAATTAATACTTAAGTTTTAAAATCAAAAAGATAAGTAAACACTGTGGGTGTTTGTTTTCATGAAGTAGGGCGCCGGACGGGCATGAATCAAATGGATTTTTGGTAAGTACGAATAACATAAAGCAAACTTAAAATGATGAGGCACTTGATGATGATACATGAAGAAAACAAAAACAATCGATTTATTTGGGGTTTAACACTGGTAGTGACGTGGGGTATTCAATTTCACAAGGCGGAGTTCTGGGATTTTGTTTAGAAGGGAATAAGAAGACGGAATACGCATCAAATTTGTAAATTTGAAATTTTAGACTTCTTATTGTTTGTAGCAATAAAATTATTTTTTTTACCTTTAATTTTATTTATATCTTTCAAATAGCAGGCCTTATCTATTTTTGTCATTTAAAAGTAAAGCATTCGTAACTTTTATGCATACACACATTAAATGAACCATTCGATGTAATCAACACCCTTCACACAAATCAAATTTTTTAGAAATAATCCCAAAATGAGATCTTACAACAATAGTTGGTAATCTAACCCCAACAAATTACGGATGGTCTTTACTAAGGGATCACTAACACACAACTTAATCGAGGAAATATCGACATGCAAATCGCCAACGGATCGATTCGTCTAAGTTGTACATACGGAATTTCAATAAACCAAATAATGAGTTGGTGGCAATTGTGACTTTCCAATTCCATAACATCATTCTCATTTTAATCATCTAAATCATGTCTGAAGAGGTATGTACCCGCCTCAACACCGAGCAAGGCGGGTCAACCCACAAGATATAGACAAGAGGCTTAAAATCAAGGCATTACGAAGTCACAAAGCCAAAACCTATGCACATGGCGCATATCACATATGCTCATGCATCACATGCTCAGGCATCATATGCCCAGGCACCACACATGCTCAGGCATCATATGCCCAGGCACGCATATGCTCGCGCATCACATATGCTCACGCATATCACATGCTCGTGCATATCACATGCTCGTGCATATCACATCTGCGCATGAAACATCTGCGCGTGAGAATAAAGAGAAGACCTCGCGCATCCTCAGGATTGGCGCATATCACACATGCACATAATCAACCTCGTCCTTATCCAAATCAGGATTAGGGCAACCTTGATTGTGCACGTCAGACAACCTTCCAGAAGGTATCTTTTTAAGGAATAAGAATATGCTGATGTTGAGAGCTGCCAAATGAAAGGTGGACAACTCAGCATAACCCATGTGCTACCACGTGATTATAACCAATGAGAAAGCACCAGGTGTCCCAGAGGACACGTGGCGCAGAGCAATTGGAGGAGGCCAACAAGGCTGAGCCCAATCAGTGGAAACCCTAGCACTATAAATACAGCATCAACTCCACAAGGAGAGAGATACAATCATATCACATTCAATCATATTCAATTACATTCAATCAGACAGTTACATCCAGTAACACAATCACACAGAGTATTCAGCTATTAAGCAATACACTCCAAATTCCTTACTGATATTATTATCTTCTCCCACAAATACTTATTCTCACACCGGAGGGTTACCCCAAAGAGGACCCCTCTGTCCCTTTCTGAGGGGTAAGTTTACGGTGCTGTTCATTTTGTAGGTGGAAGAACCCAGATCCAAGAGAAACCATCGGTGAAATAGCATAATAACACCCGAGGAAAGTAGATCGTCTACCAGTGAGTCGATCCACGCTTCTTCATTGGCGCCATCCACTGTTACAACGGCAATTAGATCTCATCAGATCTATATATAAAAACAAATTTTCACCATGGTTTCTGGCGTTCATAACGTTGATCAAGCTCTGGAGGATATTGAACGTGAGGGTGTTAATGAGGGACAACAGTTTCTGAGGGCGCAGCGTGATTCTACGCGCGCCACCAGTAACCGTCCTTTCATCACAACTCCTCATGGCCAGACTGAAACTCCTCCAGACGATCTTACGTTACAAAATCTTGCCGGCGCCAAACAAAAAGGACCAATGGATCCAGAAGAGGAAACAAATGACCCTAAAGAATGGCTCATAAACGAGCAGCGGCGTCTAATGGACAAGTACAATGACATGGTCAAACAGAAAAAGCTAGCCGACTTAACACAAAGGCAAGCGTTTGATAAGCAAACTGTTCATGGAACAAAAAGGCCGCGCGCGCCGGAAGAAGGACATTCTGTTCACACTGCACACACTGAGTTCAGTGATGAAGAAGTGCACAGCATGAGGAAGACGCGAGATACTCATACAGGAGGCTCACAGCTCCGCGCGCCTGTGAACATGGCGCCTGGAGCCAGAGCAGATCTGGATCTGCACATGCCGTACAGCCCACCAGTTAGAGGGCAAGTGGACGTAACCACACCGTACAGACCAGCCATCTTGGTGAAACATTCAAAGTTCACTGAGCGCATCGCGAAGGCTCCCATCCAGCACAAAACCAAGATGCCAAGTGGTTTGGGCAAATATGACGGCACAACAGACCCAGACGATTTCTTGCAAGGTTTTTACAACACGGGAAACCTAGAGAGCTGGACGATGCCAACATGGTGTCACATGTTTGCTCGCTGCCTCACGGGCGCGGCGCGTGTATGGTTCGAGAGCTTGCCGACTGGGCAAATTGATGGGTTCGAGGAACTATTGGAAAAGTTCCAAGCCCACTTCGTACAGCAGCGCAGACACACGCGTGACCCTGATGACATCATGCACTGCGTGCGCAGGAATGATGAAACGATTGAAGACTACATCACTCGTTTCAATCAGGAGTCTCTGGCAATCGGAGGTATCACTAAGCAACTCCTGCGCGTGGCCTTTATACAAGGCGCGCACAGTGATCAACTCCGCCGGGCTCTCGTAAGTAGAGATGGCATGCCCACCACGTGGGCCAAGTTAATGGAAGCATCGCGAGTTTTCGCGAGGAACGAAAAACAAATTGCCCAAGATAGGGCAAGAGAAAGAGCGCATCAAGCTGAGTCACCGCGCAGCAAAGAAAAGAGGGGCAAGCAGAACTCTGTATGGTCCAGGTTGCAACCAACCAGTTTTTCTTCCGCAGAAAAGCAGGCGCAACCAAGCTCACCCCAGCCCCAAAAAGATGTTCGTAATCGCGGGGAGGGTGACAGGAGGGAGGGCGGCAGAGATTCTAACAGACCTCTGCCAAGAATATGGACTCCCCTCACTAAAACGCCTTCACAGGTGTTAAGCACTGAGAACGTCCACTTCAAAAGCCCCAAGCCACTACACTACAAGGGACCATCAGACAGTGGCAAGTACTGTGAGTTTCACAAATCCACAGGACACAACACCGATGCATGCCACCACTTGAAGGATGCAATTGAGAAGGATGTGAAATCAGGCAAGCTGGCTCACCTGGTAAAAAACTCAAGACCAGAAAATGAACAACCAGAAGGAGCCTCTGCCAGCAAAAAGTACAAAAGAATCTGTGTAGCCGAGGGAGGAAGGCAAGGGCAAACGTCAAGAAAAAGAAGCGCGCAAATCCAAGGAGATTGGCTGCGAGCAACAAGTAATCTTCCCAAGAATCAGGGGAGGCCCTTCAATTAGCAGTCCTCTGGTCATCACTACACACATTGCTCATTACGAAGTGTCAAAAGTCCTGGTGGACACTGGTAGCGAATCAGACATAATGTATGAGCAATGTTTCAGGAAACTGGATCCGGCAGACCAAGCAAGGCTTGAAATTGTGAATGCGCCGATCTCTGGTGTTTCAAATGAAATCATTCATCCCCTAGGTCAAATACAATTTGAACTAACCATGGGGGATGAAAAACACAAGCGAGCCGAAGTTGTCAACTTCTTGGTCTTGCCCACCACTTCATGCCACAATATGATCTTGGGTAGGGAAACGATTGCCCAATTCAACGCCATACCATCGCCAGCGCACGGCGCATTGGGATTCCCAACACCAACAGGTGTAACTTTTGTATACCGAGATCATTTGTGCGCAGTGACAAGTACTCCGCGGGAGGGGAGAATGAAACTTCCAATGGCAGACAATGCGCCAGAGGAATGGATTCTCAACCCAAAATTCCCGGAGCAGAAAATCACAATTGGCCCAACGATATCAGACGACACGAGGTTGAGAATGAAAAGGTTGCTCACAGCCTATATGTCGGTCTTCGCGTGGCAACACTCTGATATGACTGGGGTTCCGCGAGACCTGGCGCAACATTCTCTCAACACCTTCAAGTCTGTAGAGCCAATTGCTCAAAAGAAGAGAGTCATGGGGGATGAGAAAGCGAGGGCCATGAATGAGCAGGTTGAGGATTTACTGCGCGCAAACATCATCCGCCTGATACGATACCAGACGTGGGTAGCCAATCCTGTGATGGTAAAGAAAAGTAATGGGTCGTGGAGGATGTGCATTGACTTCAAGGACCTCAACAAAGCGTGCCCAAAAGATTGTTACCCCCTCCCAAACATCGATGCAAAGGTGGACTCCGTGGCGCCATTCAAACTCAAATGTTTCCTGGATGCCTACAAGGGCTATCACCAGATTCAAATGGCACCACAAGACGAGGACAAGACCGCATTTAGAACCGACAAGGGTGTTTTTTGCTACACAAAAATGCCCTTTGGTTTGAAGAATGCGGGCGCCATCTACCAAAGACTTATGGATGCCGTCTTCAGCGAGCAAATCGGAAGAAACCTAGAAGTCTATGTGGATGATTTGGTGATCAAGAGCAGGGAGGAAAAACAAATGCTCAAAGACATCGAAGAAACCCTTGGGCGCCTAAAGGAAGTTAACATGAAGCTCAATCCGAGCAAATGTACTTTCGGCGTACTAGAGGGAAAATTTCTAGGTGTAATGGTCACCAAGGATGGTTTCAAGGTGAACCCTGAGAAGGTGGAGGCCATCCTTGACATGCCTTCGCCATCCACCATGAAAGAAGTCCAGAAGCTGAATGGTAGATTGGTTTCAATCAACAGGTTCCTAGCGAACCATGCAAGCAAATCTACCCCATTTGTCAACACATTGAGGAATTGCTTAAAGAAAAGCCAATTCAAATGGACTCCTGAGGCCGAGCAGGCTTTCAGTGAGATAAAAGAAAGTTTGATAAATTTGCCCGCGCTCACAGCTCCACTTCCTGGTGAAACTTTGACATTGTACCTATCAGCAGGAGAGCGCGCCATCGGCGCAGTATTATTGGTGGATCGTAAGGGAATCCAAACGCCAATATACTATGTGAGTCGGGTGCTGACAGATCCTGAGACGCGCTACTCCATCATGGAAAAGTTAGTTTTGTCACTAACACACGCGTCGCGCAAGCTTCATAGATATTTCAATGGTCATCCCATTGAAGTTCTGACTGGTTACAACATCCAGCAAGTCTTGCGCCGTCCCGCGCTCTCAGGAAGGCTGACAAAGTGGGCGCTGGAATTAGGAGAGCACACGATCTCCTATAAGCCCCGTCCAGCAATAAAGGGACAAGTCTTGGCTGATTTCATTGCCGAGGTCCCCGAAGGAAAAATTGAAGAGGCTCAGCGCGAGGTAGACCCTCCGCGAGCCAATGATGAAGAAAATGTTTGGAGATTGTTCACTGACGGAGCTTCAAACAATGAAGGTTCCGGCGCAGGTCTCAAACTGGTGGATCCAGAGAATCATGAATATACTTACGCCATCAGGTTGGACTTCAAGAGCACCAACAATGAGGCTGAGTATGAAGCCCTGCTGGCTGGCCTGCGCATCGCGCACAAATTCGGGGTTAAAAAGCTAGAGGCCCATGTTGATTCATACTTGGTAGCAGCACAGGTCAATGGCCTTTATGATGCCAAGGAGAACACCATGCCTCTATATCTAGAGCAGGCGAAAAAGCTCATCGAGCAATTTGACTGCTTCAGAATCATTCATATTCCGCGCAGTGAAAACAAATCTGCAGACGCGCTGAGTAAGATGGCATCAACCAGTTTTGATCACTTTGGCAAAGATGTCAAGGTAGAAGTAATGAGCAACCCGTCGGTGGTAGCGAAGTCTGTCCTGGTAACTCATACAACCCCTTCATCATGGATAACTCCAATAATGGAATTCTTGAATGAGGGAAAGATACCAGATGATCGCGCGCAAGCGAGGAAGATAAGACACAAGGCGCAGAACTATGAACTGCTTGACGGTACATTATATCGACGCTCTTATCTTGGGCCGCTCATGAAATGCCTAGATGCTGAGGAAGCAAGCTATGTGATCAGAGAGATACACGAAGGAATCTGTGGAATTCATGCTGGCCCGCGCATAGTGGTTGCCAAGGCAATGAGCGCAGGCTACTATTGGCCAGGCATGTACTTGGACGCTTTAAAAGAGATCCAAAAATGCAAAGCATGTCAGAGCTATGCTCCAAACACCATGCGGCCAAAGAACAATTTGATTCCAGTGACCTCCGCATGGCCTTTCCACAAATGGGCAATCGACATTGTGGGTCCCCTACCGCAAGCGCCTGGGCGAGTAAAATTTTTGGTAGTGGCAGTAGACTATTTCACAAAATGGGTTGAAGCCAAGCCACTAGCAAAAATCACAGCCATAGTGATGAAGCAGTTTATCTGGAGCCACATCATATGCCGTTTTGGCTTGCCCATGGAAATTGTGAGCGATAATGGCAAGCAATTCACTGACAAGAAGATATCCAGCTGGCTCAAGGAATTGCGCATCAACCAAATTTTCACTTCAGTTTATCACCCTCAGGGGAATGGACAAGTGGAACGCGCGAACCAAAGCTTGTTAAATGGGCTGAAGAAAAGGTTGGAGGGAGAATCCCATTCTTGGGTCGAAGAGCTACCTAATGTCCTGTGGGCACACAGGACATTAAGCAAAACAAGCAATGGCGAATCCCCGTTCAGCCTAACCTATGGAACAGAGGCAATGATTCCAGCAGAAGTTGGATGCCCATCCCATAGAGTGCTCATGATGAGCAAGATTGATAATGAGCGCGAAAGAAGGTTGGATCTCAACTTACTTGAAGGGCGCAGAGAGGCGGCTATCATCAGTGAAGCAAAATACAAGAAAAAACTAGAAAAATATTACAACCAGCGCGTGAAAGAATGCCACTTCAAGAAAAATGATTTTGTCCTTCGAAACAATGAAGCTAGTCGCGCGATACCCCCGGGAAAAATGTCCCCCAATTGGGAGGGACCTTATCAAGTCTTGGAAGAATTGGGAAAAGGCGCATACACCTTAAAAGATTTGAATGGAAAGAAGATCCCGCGCGCATGGAACGCAGCACAGCTTAGTAAATGTTTCATGTAAAAATATCAAGTTTGTAATCAAGGCTTTTTAAGTCATTATGAATAATGATACGCGCTATCTTCTCTTAATGTGGATTCTATTTTGCATACATGTTTCACACTTCCCTTTATTAGGTTTGAGCAATATGACAACATTGTATTGACATCAAAACGAAATAAAAACGAAGTAAAACATACATGCGCGAGCCTCAAGCTCAAACGCGTTAACGAGTCTTAACTCTAAAACTTCAGGGCCTTAGCCCAATTCTATCACCTTTTGCATACACGTTTCACACTTCCCTTTATTGATTTTGAGCAATATGATAACATTGTATTGACATCAAAACGAAATAAAACGAAGTAAAACATACATGCGCGAGCTTCAAGCTCAAACGCGTTAAAGAGTCTTAACTCTAAAACGTCAGGGCCTTAGCCCAATAATATGAGCCTTAGCTTAGGGCCTTAGCCCAATAATGTGAGCCTTAGCTCAAATCACTCACAACATCCATCCTACATGCTGCGCAGACTGACCATAAATACCTAAGCACAACTAAGGCAAAGCGAATGCCAAAACATAGTTGTTAAGGTCTCGGGTTGAGGTCGCGCATGAAATTGTAATGGATATCTGAGTAACACATATTGACACGTAAAGGCTAAAAAACTCATAATTCCATGCGCGATAACGTCGCGCAAAAGAGGAATAATGAAAGCGCCAAGACACGTCTCAACATAATCAAGATATGGCAAAATCACTTACAATATGACAAGGGTTAAGTATAATAAATTCATTACAACCTTGTTCTTATTCCAACGTGCAAGCATATCTTATATAAAGAGATGGATGGGAATGCGCAACATGCGAAGAAGGGAAAAACAGAATTTCATTCAAAAGCATTGAAATTTACAAGTTTACAAGATGAGATACAAACTACAAATAAAAATAAAAAAAAAAAAAAACATGAAGGGCTTCTCAAGTCTCCACGTTGACATCAGCCTCTTCATCATCCTCATCATCGCCCTCAGCATCTGGCGCAGCCTGCTCCTCATCATCTCCAAACTGACCATAGTCAAGTTGTTCATCTTGAATGAAGTCTTCGAGCACGACAGTGTCAGGAGCGGATCCTTTGGCCACGCCAGAGCCGCTAGCAACGCCAGCATTCGCCGCGCCATCATCGCCGCCGCCAGCCCCTTCGCACTCGTCAAGTAATTTCTTTAGCGCGACGAGATCGGGCTGGTCAGCAAGCGCGGATATCTGCAAATCATAAGCAAAAATATGAGTACAAA